>NC_133473.1:11819911-12060250 GCF_025370935.1 Choristoneura fumiferana
TACAAAACAGTAAAATAAAACGAGTGACTAAAAAACACGAAGCGGAAGCGATTTTCCAACCGAAGCAACTGGAGGTCTATGGGTGAGGCCTTGGTCCAACAGAGGACATCCTACAGCCGATATAATGATGATGATGATTGACACATAGGTCATGTTTCATACGACTAACGAGTCGTTGAATAAAATTACTATAGAACTATGCCTTACCGTCGCGACTGGAACTCCTTAGTACAAAGAGAATGGGTGATGTGTTCAATGCTGTCACACAAGCAGTGCGTATAATCATAGGTAGGGTAAATGCACCACTTGCTGCCAGTGCGGTGGTGGGGTTTGAACTTTATTCTGTAAGCCACTGGGTCCTGCTTTCCCTCTTCAAGGGTGATTTTCATCCTGAGCGTAGCTTCTCCCTCATCAATTTTTCCATTTTTCATGTCCTAAAAATAATAGTACATTGTACAACGAGAGCATAAAACGCATTATTTTTACCCGAATTTTTTATACTCGTCTGAACCACGGGCGAAGGTTGATAGTTGAGAGAAAAATGGATTTTAATAAGGGTATGATTTTATTAATCACCTAATAAATGCGTTTTCGACGACCAAATAAATAATATTCGTTCTTAAAGTAGTAGATCTGTCACCTAAATTAAATGATCAAATAATATTAAAACGTTTACCTAAATATTATTTAAAAATTACTCTGAAATAATAGTGATCATCAAATAATTATATTGGGTTCCAAAATAAAAGATGTGTCACTAAAACTGAATCACCAAACAATATAGAAATCGCTTCCTTAAAATTAATTATAATCACTGGAAAATAATATTAATCATCAAATAATTGAACTGAAATTTGAATGGCAAACGAGCATGTGGGTCTCCTGATGGTAAGAGATCACTACCGCCCATAAACATCTGCAACACCAGGGGTATTGCAGATATGTTGCCAACCTAGAGGCCTAAGATGGGATACCTCAAGTGCCAGTAATTTCACCGGCTGTCTTACTCTCGATGCCGAAACACAACAAACAGTGCAAGTAATCGCAAGCGAGCAAGATGATGGTAGCAATCCGGGTCCATTTTCAATTTTTCAGTTGTCCACTTATTTAAAAAAAATCCTGACGATATTTCAACACAAAAAATAAGTAATATTGTGTTTAAATATATACAAAACTTTGTGGTAAAGACAATAAAAAAAATACAAAATAGTTTATTTTACAGAAAACAGAATTTTACAACAGTAGGACTGACTATCCGTCAGTGACCAAACTAGGCTGAGCCAAAAAAGTCAGATAATCTTTGCTGTTGGATCCAATAGGAAGTTTCGATGTAGTTTGTCTTTATTTTGACAGTGCAATATTATGTATGGATAAAATGAAGTGTTTTTATGTACCTCAAACAGCTGAAGGCTCTCTTCAATCGGTCTGTTCCTGTACGGGGACGGTGGAGGGTTGAAGCCTTTGATTTCTTCAGACTTCTGATGGCACACATATGCTAAATCTTTTTTTATCAACTGGACTGCCCACTCATAGAGCTGATCAAAGTTGTCAGAAGAATGAGTGATTCCGTAAGGTTTGTATCCTGAAATTGCACATGCTTTAAGTAAACAGCAGTGTACAAAGTAATGGAAATGCGAGGGTCGTCTCCAGGTAAAAATGGTACAGATGTGTCACTTTTCCTGCTAATAATAAATGTGACAAAGGAGAACCATAATAATTGGTAATATTCATAATATTAATATAATAAATCTTTTATTGATGAGTTTTGACCAAAAGCCTTTATTTTTCCTAGTAGATTACCAGTTATCAAACTTGGTTATCTATGAGGAACAAGGGTTTATTGTCTAACACACTTGGTATCCCAATAGTTTTTATCACTTTCTGCCACACTGTATAAGACGAGGGTAGAAAGAGATGACGAATGCGTTCGAGACTGACAGCACGATACAATACAGCCTCAGGCTTGTTTATTATGGATGTATATATAACTGAATTGGATATCTGAACCCCGATTCTGATAATTTCATATCCATCTACAACATCTCTGCTTATGAACCTATATTTCTAAATTCATAGATAACTTACCCAACCATTCCACCATATCTTTAATCCCAACAAAGAACTTCTCTTCCTCTTTTTCTGGGTTTGTGTCATCGTATCTCAAGAAACAAATGCCATCATGAGCTGCTGCATACCCAAAGTTAATATTAATAGCCTTAGCATGGCCTATATGAAGAATCCCGTTGGGTTCTGGCGGAAACCTAGTACGGACCTTTCCGCCAGTTATCTTTAGATGTTCCTGCAGCAGCCTCTTAGTATCAGGAGTAACCACATAGCCATCAGACTTGAAGTTTTCGCCAGGCGCATGGAATGGCAGCTTTTTCATTAAGTCATGGATTGAAACTGCACCACCAATGTCTCCTCCAATTTCAGCTTTTTCTGGTTTGGCAGTAGCTGATTAAAAGAAAATAGGTGTAATTTTAACATTCTGTTACACTAAACTAGGCATAGAATTTGTAATTGATTATTGTACCATCAGCCAAATAAGTAGTCTATCAATTTTTGAATAAATTCCTATCAAATGAATATGTTGCTAAAGTCACAGCTAAAGTCGAACTTTCAAGTTGACAGACACGACTATTGGCATTATTGTTTTGTGACATGCAAACTATTATCAACTTTGAGGTCGTAGACCACATATTTGGCTGATGGTACAGTCAAGGGCAAAGATATCGACACATTAAGGACTCCCTCCCTCAGTAAGGACTGGCCGTGTCGATATCTTTGCCCTTGACCCTTTATTGCTAAATACTTAATATACTCATACTTATTGAAAAATAATAGTAGCAATAGTTTGCATATTATAAATTGAGGTCCCCCTATTTCGCTAATGCTAAAATATCATTAATACCTACCTATGTACCTAATTTTAGGAGACTTGATTATTATACAACATAAAAAGTTTGAAATATGCTGTAGTATGGCAATTGGCCACTTTCAGTGTTTAGCAGTAACACAATAGTTTACTGCTACATAAACGCATATTGCTTGTGTCAGCGACAATCATGATGTATATAATCCAAGGTTTTCTTAATAAAAAGGGTTTCTTGTTCTCTTTACGCACAACTACAGCTATCGTCTTATTGACCACGTACCATCACCGTATATTACAATGCATGAAAAATATATTATTTTAAAATCAAAATTTCAATAAATGATGATTACGTATTTGACATTGTTGAGTACACATTCCCATTGAGATACTGTTCCAATTCTTCAGTACTAAAATTGTGCCTTAGATTAGACTGCCTTAGATTGCATAAGGGGATAACCTAACCAACAAAAAGTTGGAAAACACCCGATTTTATCACTTCAAAGTTCAATATCTGAAAAATGGCTGAACCGATTTTGATAAAACATGTCTAAGAACCATCGCTAGAAAACCTGCTTTTAAATAAAAAAAAACTGCATTCAAATCGGTCCACCCTTTTAAGAGCCCTCTTTTTGCGTCGGGGGTTAAAACAGACTGATCCAAATTCACTAAGGTAACTACAGTATTTAAAAAAAAATGCTTTTTGCAATGCATCATGAACTACCTTAGGGTTTTGCTTAGTAAACTAAAAGAATTTGTTTGCCCACCCAAACCTTATGAATAGACCCCGTTATCGGAGGTGCAATTTGGTAGCTTGACTGTCTTAGGGATGGGTAAAAAATATTTTTAAATTCAACCAGAGCTCATCTTCAGACCAGCACAACCATACACCATACTACCAGATGTTAGACTAATAAACCACAACAAACTTTTAATTTGTACTCTGACCTACCTATATTTTTTCCCAAACAAAACTACCCACAACATATTAATAAATTTTAATCATCATAATTATAAAACTACCTTGAATTTTAATTTATTTAGGTACTGTAAAGGCGTGTTTTATTAATTCTAACTGTTATCTAAGCCGTAGCAAGGGAGATGATACTAAATTTACCTGCTCATTAATAATAGACCCCATACTGTTGTACCTAATGATCTCCATGTATTCCAAAACATCGAGACAAAACCCTTTGGCGCAATAATGTAACACTTCATATGAATCTGAGTCTAATAAAGAATTAACTCTTTTAGTTCATTTATTTAATTCATAAATAAATCACAAGATTTTTGGTAAAATAAGCAATAACCAATGAAAAGAGACTAAATATGCAAATACATAGGCAAATATGCAACTTCACATTATCTGGCCTCTGGCAATGACATACTAAGCTAGTCTAAATTATTTTTAAAATTACCTTTGCTATTATCCTTTGCTGGTTTCTTACCACCATCAGTAGCTTTGCCCTTCTTTTCAGGCTTGGGAGGTGGGGCCAGATCAGCCTCAGTCTTAGGGCCTAACAAATCCAGAATCTGCAATGTGACAAAAAATTATCAGTGAATTTTTGGCAATATTTTTGGACCTGTATACCTAAAATTACCTCACATATTTGTTAAATATGTTTTGTAATATAAAAAGCATAAATCAGTCAGTCAAATTGGGTCATTTTTACACTACAGGTATAGCGTCGCATCAGAAACTAAAAACAGCTGAATAAATACAATTAATCAATGTAATATTATTGTTCATGCCTAAAGAGTTACATTGTACTATTTGTACAGTATTCTTGAGTTTGACGTAATATGATTCCAATTTACATGCTAATAAATTGACATGCAATAGTGTTTTTTTTTGGGTCATACCTGCACATCAACTTCATTTTTGATGGCTTTGCCATCAGCCCAAGGCAAGTCACACCTCACAGCCTGCATTACAATACCAGAGTTAAAACGGTATCTCTTGAGTAATAGTTCCTCCTTGTATTTTGCCATATGTTTCTCTACAGCTTGTTCTACTTGCTCCGGTGTCACTACAACTCCCACACCGCAGGCCTTCTCAAAGGCCTCATTGTCTATGTTGGCTTCACTGACATGGCTAAGTAGGTATTCCAGAGCAGCATCCACTCGCAGTGTAGAATCAAGCTTACCATTTTCAATATATTCACACACGAACGGCAGCTGCTTTGCAATTTGTGGCTTTATTTTAGTAGCAAGGTGATAGATCAACATGCCAGCGCCTGCTGGTAAACACGACACGTTGACCTGAGCGAAATCAAATTAATTAGTAACGATTTTTTGATATTATATACACTCGAAAGGGAATTTGATACCTTACCTCGTTAAGACCGGCAAGTAAAAACTTCGAAACATTTGTGTTTTTCAATGTCTCCTTTGCCTTTTGTTCACTTAAACCTAAAAGCTTAAACTTTTCTATAGTTTCTTCTGGCGACATGTTAAAAATAAGCCCACGTAAGCCCACAACTTCAAACGAAAAAGTGAAATGAAATTCGAAGGTATAGTATAATGGATGAAGGTGCGTGTCATCAGACTATATGGCATGGAAATGACAGTGACAGTGACGTCTGAGTGACGTAAAGTGACGGGTCGACGCGGCCAAACAAGGCTATTCGAGGTAATTAAAAAGCATGTTCCAACATATCCACAAAAGTCCCAAAAATGGCCGTTTATACACTAACATTTCGATATGCATTGAAGATTGGTGTAAAAATAAAGGCAAAGCTCATTTTAGCGATTTTATAAGGTCGATTTTGTATATTTAGATTTCCAAGCCATCTATCGACGTTACATCACTTCACAAAGTTCAAGTAAAGTTTAAACGAAACTCACGCAATTGTCCCTAATAGTTCCCCTACTCAACCATAGATGGCGTTAAACATTCAAAATAAACACGTAGTCGAGGAAACTGAATCACGTACGGGTGGAACCTTTTCGTAATCAATAACGGTATAATTTGGCAAATGTTTGGGTGGGATGACAACGACATTAGTAGCAAAAAATATCAATAAAGATATCATTTAATAATGTTGTAAATCTGTTTAAAAAAAAAATATATATCCTCGTTGAGTTTCTTGCCGGATTCTTCTCAACAGAGGTTTTTCTGAACCGGTGATAGATTTTTTTTTGACATTCATAAGTGCTTGTTTATAGCCTAAATTGGATAAAGCTTGTATCTCATCATCTAATTATTTCATGTATTTATTGTTTAGTTTAACCTAGTGTATCGTATCCTCATTTCAGATAGTAACTGGTAGTTATCCCACCGAAAACTGGCTGATTATCAAACAAGTCGTCCACCTACCCACCGTGTCTCTGTCAACCTCGACACTGGCAGAATCATCAAAAAATTGATGGAGCCACTTTTCCTAAATTTGAATTGAATTGAATAAAGCTATTTTGACTTTGACTTTGACAAGTTCCACTATGGTTCCTACATGATTCATTTTCCTCGACTGTGCTTCGAATGCGCCAAAAATACGCACCACGTTGAAAACTCAAAACAATACCTAATTCATATGTAGCTAATATGCAATCATGTTAATATATATTACTATTAGTATTTAAATTTCAAGTTGATCGGTCCATATTTTTACTCATGTCCATATTATAGTATAACTACCTGCGTAGGTACTTTATAGGTACGTACAGTTTCAATTCATTCCAGATTTGGCCTCACGGACTATACTGCCTATACTGCCACAGAAAAGTACCTAATAGTACAAGTATCTGTACCTACTACTGCTGCCTTAAATCGCTATTCTTTGAGGACTACATACCAACGTACCTACTGCAACTGCTATTACTTAAGTATGATTTAAACTATCTACTTAATAAAACGTTGTGGTCTTACTAACTTCAATACGAGTATTTTAGGGTGTAGGTACAGTCCAGGAAAATAAAACACGTACCAAGGTGGAACCTTTTTAACCGACTTCAAAAAATGCGGAGGTTATCAATTCGGTTGTATTTTATTTTTGTAATCAATTTCGTCATATTTTCTTTAGCAGATTTATGGAATGTGAATATGACATGAGTAGCAAAAAGGTTCGCCGCCCCGGGACGTGATTTAATTTCCTTGACTGTACATGCCTATGGACGACGATAAGTGTGTCGCTCGACCACGGAGCAAACCTTTTGATCTAAATTAACTACGTTCCGCGAAAAAGATTGACAGTCACACAAAGTAGACAGTCATCTACTTTACATTTCTTTGCACAACTCCTCATGGCAGAATCACCGCTTCTCTTCATCAAAAAAGAAAATTATTATTATTTTATTACCTACTCGTTACCGATCTTGCCGGACGCATTAAATTATATGTGCGTGCGACCAAAAGATAGCCTAGTCTACCCACAGAGTACCTTTTTATATACTTTTTACCTACTGTCGACCAGCCAAGCCAATATATAGGTAAGTAGTAGATACCTTGATTAGGGGTCGAAAATCTTTTGGCAAGCAAGAACAATTTGAGTTGCCAACCTCTGGCTAGACAATTTACTCAAATAGCTCTAGAAGTTTTTCTGAACACATTATCACAAGACCTCAATGATGGTTTTTCGTCATGTAATATAATTTCTATCTTTAACAGTGACGTGAAATGAACATTTATGTTAGTTAACTGTAGAGCAAATATAAGCTTGACTTAAATAGGAATGTCTTCGGATGCAAAAACTTACATTTACCAAGTGTACACAACCCTCCACCTTCCTAAAATTTAAATAGGTACACTTGTCTTGTCAATTTATTTAAGTACGTATAAATCCAGTATAAGTATTCAAATGAGCAAGAGACGGCGACATTAATTCAAGTTGTTCCATTTAACAATTTAATGTTAAATATCACGCAATGAAACGAGAACAGTAAAGTCGACACGAATTATGCAAATCATGTTAAGTTTACACCCTGGTACTGACGGCTCAATGGTCTGATGAGGGCCCCCGCTTCTCTAATTATGCTTTATATGTCATTTAATGCTTGATAGCCAAGTGTTGTTAGCCGCGGTTTTATTTAAGACTGTTGTTTGTTTCAAATTAAACGTACCTAATCATACTCGTGAAGAGCTCCTTGGTCAGATTACACCGGATTACACGTATGAAGAGTTAACGTAATTATAAAAGCAGCAAATTCACCCCAAAAGTTTGTAGTACCTAGGTAAAAATATCTACTTACAAGAATACATTGAACAAAAACAATTTCAACAATACAGGTACACACCGTCATTGTTTAGTGTTTCGTTGTCCTTCTATGGAATCCTTATTGTTTCGTCATGTCCGTCCGTTCGTCCGTCCTTCCACGGCTTAGCTTAAAGATTGCTAGTGCTAGAAAGTTGAAATTTTGCATGAGTTAACCGCTAGTAAAATCAAATTATGGAAAAAAATGTTTACAGTTGTAGGTATATTTTTGTCTAAACCCAAAGTGTAGGTAGGTAGGTACCTATTGTTGGATACGTCTTTTAAAAATATTATAGATTTAAAAAGATCACTTTTTACTTCTCATGCTCTAAAAGTGGGTCAATATAGCCTTACAAGGCGGGAGTAAAGTGAGTACTTTAGTCCCTTGGGTTAAAATGCTCAAACAGCCAGTACTTGCTTAGTTTTTGGCATAAAATAAGATTGTGTGTGGACCATTTTCATGATGAAAATGTTACGTTCTTAGTCTACGTGTTCTTAGTTCTATGCTTTTTCCGCATAGAAGGTGGCGCCATTCTATTTATTCCAGTTTGTGTATGGACCATTTGGCCGATGCGATTTTCTTATATCTGTGTCTGTGCGAAAACTTAATTGTAGAGCGTAAATCATAAACGATTTAAATAAATTTATTATTCTCACAATGTCGTCAATGTGATAGTGAAAACTATGATGTCGAGCATAGAGCACAATACATAATAAAATTGATAATCTTTTGCCGCCGAAATCTAGAAAGATTTATTTAAAGACATATGAAAGTTTTATGAACTGGAGGAATAAGAAACGCATTAATTCTTTCACAGAAAGCGTTTTCTCGCAATCGAAGTGAAAAATAGAGTTTTCACCTCGAGACTAAAAGTCAATATAAACCCTCGGTTAAATAGATCGCTTTAGCTCGGGCGGCTAACCACTTATTTTAGTCCCTCGATAAAAAATATACTGCGATGCGATCATGGCTAAGTTAGGCTTTTAATGTTAACGATTAATAGTCGATAAAAATTTAATATTGAATCGCTTCTTAGCTGATCTCTACACATCACTGCTCGTGACCGTGGCCCGACACGCACTGGCCAATTTTTATTACCCGACTGCCCGAAGAAGGGTTATGTTTTCGAGCGTATGTTATTTTTAAATACGCCTTTATATTTTATTTATCTTTATATATATAATATGAAGTGTGTTAACAACTTTTGTGGCAGCCTTTTAAACTTCGTTTCGGTGGAACCCTTGTAGCGTGGCCCATTTTTTTACATAGCAACTGCGATATGTACCTACTCGTAGTAGTAAATATAGACCGGTACAACGATAATACATACTAACAACATACTTAGTACCTGTTGTGAGTTTCTCTTGCGTAAAAAATGACTCAATTACGAAGGACGGCCTGCGGTGAGAGATAAGGTCGCCAAACGAGACATAACGACAACCTGAGAAACATAATCCTTGCGGAAATTAATCTATGGTTTTCCTGTAATTGCTTTAAAGATAATTTTACAAACCATTTTTTTAATGCTATCCACCTTTAAGAATATTCCAAAAATATCATTACGTCTGAAAAGCTTTCCTCATAACACATTAATTAGCAAACCCAGCGCTTTGCTTTCACCACATCCTGAAGAGTTTATATGCTCCCGTTGCCACTTCCAGTCTATTAATGTACGAGTAACTACTACCTACTTAATTATTACGAGTAAGTTTTTGTATTACACAAGAAATTTTAGAGAAGTTCAACATTATCAACATCACAAAATGCGTCAAACATTTCACAAATGTATGATCAGTAGGTACCCTTAGTGTAATTTTCGTTTACAAAATACGTCTCGATCGCGTTCGCGTTAAAATCTCAATTTTTATGGAAACACGAACAGCGCCTCTAGCGGAACGTTTGCGATGTTCTTGTATCCATACAAATTGAGATTTTAACGCGAACGCGATCGAGACGTATTTTATAACCGAAAACTTACACTAAGGGTACTACAGTACCACTACCATGAGTTTACATTACAGTGACCGTACCTACTCGATAGCGACGGCGTAAATTATTTGTATGGAGAATTGTAAATTGTCGCTATCGAGTACGGTCACTGTAAACTCATGGTACTCGTAGTGGTACTGAATCTACTTCCGTTATTTGTGATCCGGATTCAAAATAGATAAGTATTCCCATCACATTTGTACCTAATTAACAATTTAGGCAATTAGGCGGATGTAAGAGACATGCGGGTTATTTATTTTCACACCTCTCCTTCAGAAAAGTAACTTTTCCTCCCTGACGAGAGGGAGCAAAGTGCAACTTTTCTGTTCAAGGCTTTTCTAAGGATTTTATTGCAAATGCAATTTTTTGAAGTTGATAATCGTAAAGCCACGACTTTGTCTATGCTGGTTGTTCTATAATAGTTAATACCTATTTAGTTTTTTTTTCAAGTTTCTTAATGCTCTGTGTGAAAAGTTGTATGAGCCATTCGAGTGCAAAATTATTTTCATCTTGGGCGTTAACACTTGAATCCCTCATTACGCTCAGGATTCTATTGTAGAATCCTTCGCTACATTCTGGATTCAATGTACGCCCTCGCCGTAAATACACCATTTTGCTCCCTTGTGACACAAATAACTATATCATGTTCGTTATTCATTAAAAATATGGAAGTGAAGCGAACGTAATATCGTTAGCATATTTAAATGCGAATGAAATATTTTATCTATTGTTGGTGTGTGAACAATATACATAATAATATAAGTAAGTATGTAGGTACAGTGTTTTTTGGGACAGGGTTGTGTTATTGTTCATTATTTCAGTGCCACAAAATAAAGATAAAGCGTGGGAGAGAAACACCTGGTTGAGTATTGACGATGTATTAAACCCATGAAAATAATAATACATACATATATATTTCGCATTAGGTACTGCCAGGACACGCCCTGACTGATACAATGATACTATACCTCTGCAATGTAAATTGTACATGTACATTGATACATTTTTCACATCTCAAATAATTACAAATTTAAAATGTGCACTTATTTTAGCACGTGACCCATTCTCCAGCATTGATGACGGTAAAAATATAGATAGGTACATACCTATGGAGCGCGTGTAGCAAACAGCACACCCATCCAAACGCACACACATAAGTACTAGTTGTATTGACATTCATGTATTAAACGTGTAGCATTCCAATCAAGCTATTTTCGGCTAAAAGTGTTGAGTAAAATATGGTGCTCAGAATTGTGGCGTTCTTTGTCGACACAGAGATTGATATCTAATAATAGAGATCGCACAAGCTGGAGCGCTTGCTGAGGCTGGGTTCCTCATTAGTGAAAATGATATCTAACCTTAAAGGCCTTCCCGGCCTCGGTCATAAGTAGTCGACGAATACTCGTCCCTTCTGGGACTAAGGATGGTGGGTAATATACAGTCACTTGCAGGATGGACGTCAAAGGGGTTTAAATTTGCATAAAGATTTGCAGCCGAGTAACTACACAATCTCAATAATTCCACACTAGTTAGACTTTACTGAGAATCTACGTTTAGGTAAGTATATTGAGTAATACACAGGATATAATTATGTAGTTAGACGTGTGTTATACGTGATCGTTATAAAAATCATTAACAGCTAACCTAAAGTAGGTTAGATTGATTTACGTTTCATTTGTGTAAGTCGGCGATGAACCTATATGGCTTCAATGTTAGTAATATGGTAGATACAATACATAATAATGGGTAATTCATAATAGATGGGTATTATTAAGGTAAGTGATTGGGAAAGCAATTGCTTTGTAAGTATAGCAGCACCTAACGATAACAATCTTATACTCGTAAATATAATTGTAACAATAAAAACCTCAACTTCACAGGGTCTTGATGTGGATTACTAATGCGCAAAATCGCATTCTATGATGGGACCGTTTTAGGGTTCCGGAGCCAAAATGGCAAAAACGGAACCCTTATAGTTTCGCCATGTATGTCTGTCTGTCTGTCTGTCTGTACGTCCGCGGCTTTGCTCAGGGACTATCAATGCTAGAAAGCTGTAATTTTGCACATATATATATAAACTATGCCAACAAAATTGTACAATAAAAAATTCAAAATAAATTTTTTTTTAGTGTACCCCATAGACGTAAAGTGGGGGTGATTTTTTTTTCCTCATCGAACCCTATTGTGTGGGTATCGTTGGACAGGTCTTTTAAAAGAATTTTTCGACTCAGTGATTTATTTGCGAAATATTCAACTTTAAAGTGCAAATTTTTATTAAAATCGAGCGTCAAATGAGATAAGTAAAATTTATTCAAAAAGTGTGTTTTATTTTCGTTATGTCAGGGTTTATTTACTTCATGTTTAGTTGTACTTTTACTGTAAAACGAAAAGATAAAGCTATCTTATTGGTTTCTTTGAATAGCAGTAAAATTATATAATTGTTCTTATATCGCTAGTAATAAATTAAGGGAAATAATAAGTGCAACGACTAAAGTTTTATTTAGCATCTGCAACGGAACATCTTTTTTAATATGTAAGCAACGGGTAAATAGAACAGCTTCTATTAAAATAATACGCGATCTTTACAATACCGGCAAATTATGCAAAATCGAGCGACAATTTACAAACAACAAATAATGTAACTCGGCTACCGATAAATATATTAAGTATCTTCAAAATGGATGATTTGGCGACTAATATTGTATATAATATTGTGTACTTTATTTATTTTTGAGCTTCAATAGCTGTCGACTAATTTAATCAAAATCAACCCCCAATAAAGAGCATCGTAAATAATGACTCAGCAACTAACTTAATAATTCGTCTTCTTTTTTAATGAAAATTAGTAACACAACTCGTGGTGCGCTGCGCGGGAGTGAGAGCGCGCACGCGCCGTAACTGGCCGCCCGCCAATGAGCGTGCTGCATTCAGAATACCGCATCGAGTCGCATTTATTTGTTTACAATTAGACAAGATTTAGAAGTGAACGTGTTTTAACAAAAATACACTAATTATTTCATAATAGGTTCGTTCGTTACCTTCTGAACCTCAGAGTAGAAATTAGAAGCCCCGCTATAGTCGACTTTCTGGCGGGCCGCTTTTGCCTTGATACACAACACAGAAGAAATGATAGGTTCGGTCGCTGCCTTTTGTACCACAAAGCCGAAAATAGAAGCCCCACCGTAGCAGGTTGAAGCGGAGCGGAGGCTGCGGAGCGGAAGCTACGGAGTGAAGCGGAGGCAGCGGAGTGGAGGCTGCGTAGCGGAGCAGAGTCCGTTGCCTCCACTTTACTCCACTACCTCCGCTCCACTCCACTACCTCCGATCTGCTGCTTCCGCTCCATTGTCTATCGCCACTCCGTTGCCTCCGCTTTACTCCACTGCCTCCGCTCCGTTGTCTCCTCTTTACTCCACTGCCTCCACTCCGCTCCACTACCCCCACTCCGCTGTATCCGCTCCGTTGTCTCCGCTCCGCTCCGTAGCCTCCGCTCCGCTGCCTCCACTCCGCTCCACTGCCTCCAATCCGCTCCACAGGCTCCGCTCCACTGCGCAGTCTCCACTCCGCTCTGCTGCCTCTGCTCCGTGGTACTCCGCTCCGCTCCGCTTTCTCCACTTTACTCCACTGTATCCACTCCGCTACCTTCGCTCCGCTGCCTCCACTCCGCTCCGCTGCCTCCACGTTTTACGTTGACGACGCCGCAACGTGGACATGTGGCGGGGCCCTTAGTCGCTAATTATTTAAATTCTAACGTATAAAATAGTGGACGTTATACATATACAATTAGACCTACCACTGTTAATTTTTTGATGACAATAATATTAAATTTGATGTTCATTTATGGTTGCTTCAGTCATAATTTCCATATACTAATGTATAAAAATAGAGGTGACAATATTAAATGAGTCTGTTAAAATTATGATTGGTTTTTTGGAGTCTTTTTGTATTTTTTATTTCAACTCCAAATTTGTTACTTTTACGGGTATCCCGAGAAACCATATCGAAAATACAAACTGAGACATGGATGCACAGAAAAACCAGAAAAAGAGACCAGCGCTGGGAATCGAACCCAGGTCACCAGGTCACCAGGTACCTGGGTTCGATTCCCAGCGCTGGTCTCTTTTTCTGGTTTTTCTGTGCATCCATGTCTTAGTTTGTATTTTCGATCTGTTAAAATTGTTTTCTAGATGCAAGAGATACACTTATTAGAAGCTTAACATTTGTAGGCATATTACAAATTTAGTTGCTATAATAATAATATAATAATCGTCATGCTGATTTATTAAAACGTAGCTCGGATTACACAATTTACAGTCGCTTCAAAAGTATTTATTAGGCGCTTAAAATTAGTCGCTGATTTATTAATTCAGAAGACAAATAATTAAATTTGAAGCCAAAAATGACAGTTTAAAGAAGCTGCGTTAATTATAACCCATAAATTAAATATCGTTTTCAGATCAAAATTAGTATCATTTTGAAGACCAGTTTTGTGAGTATCACTCAATATAAAATTTCAATCACAAACCGTTTCAAGGAAAATTGTTGCTGGACATGTCCATGATGTAGAGAGGAATTAAGAACAAAACAGGGACAGTGTTCAATAATTCAAGCTCGCATCATAACACAAACATCTATTACTAAAATTAGGTAGTTACTCGTAAAGTCTATACAAATTGTTTTGTTAATGACAGAATCATATGAGTATGACAGATGACAGAGCCAGCACTATTTCTACTTTTGGCCACCATGAGCGCTGCGATAGATTTCATTACCCCCACCTAGTACTTCGCGCCCTCCCAATACCTAAACTTGGAAGATTCCGTATAAAATTCGAAATCCTTAGAAAAATATTACTTATTTTTTTCGTAATGGCTACGGAACCCTACTTTGGGCGTGTCCGACACGCTCTTGGCCGGTTTTTTATAAATAGGTACCATGTTCCTTCCTTGCATCTGCCGAAGATAACAGCATATCAGCAGTTTTGACACCACAATTAATAACATTGACTGGGAAAAACTGGGGATGGGCGGCGTCAATGATATGGTGGCGCAGTTTAATTATTGTCTAATGAATATCTTTGATATATACGCGCCCTTAAAAAAAGTACACATTAAGGAAAGCACTTATCCTTGGATTACTTCTAATATTAGAGAAATGATGCGATTAAGAGACCTAGCCCATGCCAAATATCGCCGTACTAAGTTGGATAGTCACAAAAAATATTACAAAGATTTGAAAAACCTAGTGAACGTGTCACTTTATCATGAGCAGTCTGCCTACATCCAATATCATATAAATAGAAATATAAACAACCCCAGCAAGCTCTGGAAAAATATTAAAAATAACTTAGCCAACTTCAAATCAAAAGATGTAGAATTACCCGCACATCTCAATGATCCTAATCATATTAACTCGCACTTTCTGAATATTCCCGGCAACAATGTAGTAGATGTGTCATATATTAACTTCCTCGAATCTAACCGATATGGCTCTGCTGTGTTTAACCTCAAACCTGTCAATGAAACAATTGTTGCCAAAATTATTAAATCAATATCGACAAATGCTTCAGGGGTCGATGGTATATCTTTAGACATGCTGCTATTGACGCTTCCAAGAACATTAGCCATAGTCACAAGCATAGTTAACAAATCAATAGAAACAAATGTGTTTCCCGAACTGTGGAAGATAGCGACTGTTAAACCTATCCCGAAAACGCCTAATCCATCCGATTACGGAGAGCTTAGACCAATCAGCATACTGCCTCTCCTGTCTAAAATACTTGAGAAGATTGTATGCATTCAACTAACCGATTTTCTTGAAATTAATAATATACTTCCGTTAAGGCAATCTGGTTTTAGGAAAGGGCACAGTACCTCCACAGCCCTTCTGGATGTGGTGGATGAAATTTTGTCCTCGCAAGATGCAGGCAAGGGATCCATATTGGCCCTTTTGGATTTTTCGCGCGCGTTCGACTGCATTAATACGTCTGTTCTGCTATCTAAATTAGCATATTATGGCTTTAGCAACAGCGCGATAAAGTGGTTCGCTAGCTATCTGACTAATCGATCACAATTTGTTCAAGTGCATGGTGCAGACGGCTCAACTGCGGCGTCGGAATTACTCCCAGTATCACGCGGGGTGCCACAAGGTTCCATTCTGGGCCCAGTGTTGTATAGTCTTTATAGTGCGGATATCGTAAATAACATAAAAAATTGCAAATTTCATATCTATGCGGATGACATACAACTTTTTATATCATTCAAGCCAGAAGATGTTCAACGTGCGGTGGACGATCTAAACGAAGACCTGCATCGTATTGATACCTGGTCGGGTATGAACAGTCTAGTGCTGAACCCTTCAAAATCTAAATTCCTCGTTTTAGGCTCAAAAAAAACAAGTTAACCGTATTACTGCGTCAAATCCCCATGTAAATATTTCGGGTAAAAGCGTGGAGATGGTTTCGGAAGCTCGCAACTTAGGACTCCTTATGGATAGCTTTTTGCGTTTCGAAAACCACATCTTGGAAACTGTTCGGAACTGCTTCTATAGATTAACAGTACTTTACAAGGTGCGTAACTATCTTAGTGTTGATGTGCGTGTGAAGCTCTGCGATACACTTATCCTGTCGAAACTTAACTATGCGGATACAGTGTATGGCAACTGCTTGTTATGTCGTACTAAAAAAGTTATCCAACGGCTACAAAATGCATGCGTGCGTTTTTGTTTCCCTATACCCCCACGATCGCATATCACTCCGCATCTTAACAGTAACAAACTTTTAAACATGAATGGTCGACGTACTCTTCATTTTGCTACACTCCTATTTGGTATTTGCAACAGTAAAAGGCCTTCATATCTACATGAGAGGTTGATGTTCTATCAGCGGCATATCAGGCGTATTCCCAGACTGGTTTGCCCAAGGCACAGTACCGCTGCATTTCGTGGCAGCTTTCGTTATGCTGCAACGAAGTGCTGGAATAACCTTCCTCCACCGGTCAGGGAAAGCAATACTGTTGGTGGGTTCAAGTCCAAACTGAAGAACTATCTTATGGACCAACAAGGTACTGTTGCCCAAGCATAGGTTACTAGTCTGTCGGATTGTGGGTGACCGCCAAATATCTAAACTATTAAGTATATTTAAATTATTACAGACATATTTATCTTTGTTACATTTATATGCACGAGTAGGTACTATGTATTTATTACTCGCCTGACGCAAGTCGCGCAGTATGCTGTCCCGCACACCTCGCTGGCTCCGCAGAAAACCAGCGCCGTTGACAACGCTAGCCGTGCCAACGGCACCGCTGAGTGGAGACCATTTCGGCTTCACATCATTATTTGTTTGTTTTTGTATTCTTTATAATTTTGTAAATGTGTTTTCTCTTTTTTTTTTTGTCATGATGTGTTGGCTGAATAAACATATTTCTATTCTATTCTATTCTATTCTATAACATCGTGGAAATAATTATGAAAAGGTTTCATCCTGGTATGCGAATTAGTTATCGTGACTGTACCAATTATGTCCCCTTACCCAAAATAAAGAGGAGATTCGAAGCGAAGAGGGTTTAGCATGTTTTTTTTTCAAACTCTCTTCCTACTCATCTACTCATCTTTCAACTTAATCATAATTAGCTCAACTCCACCCACACGGCCTGACACGGCTTTTCTTTTCGTCGTTTTCTTGCCACAGCTTTTAAATTTCCGATGTAAAATTGAGCTCGTAGGTTACGATAGTAAAATAAGTTTGATCATAATATCGAGCAGCAATCTGAAAGTAAGTACCTATCAGCTTCCTCATAATATTTTTTATGTTCGATTAGATTACAAGTGGCTTTACGTGCGTTACAGGAGCTTATCAATATCGATTTGGTTTTGGTAAAGCCTTATGTTTATGGGTACAGGCAAGCGTACGCGCCCTTTCTATGGAAGCTTTTATGATCTCACCCTTTTCATATTAATAATCATAATCCCGTTCGGTGTTCAATGATCGCCGACGAAACAATTGAAAACAGTCATATACCTCCCCCATAGACTTCCAAGTGTCTTCCGTTTTAAGCGGCCTGCAGCCACATTGAACCCGTGGCTTTAACTAGATCATGCGTCCATCTCGTTAGTAGACGTCCTACGCTTAATATCGATTAATGAAAACAGAACAATATTCATTTAAATTTATTTTGTTAAAAAGTTTTGTAGGTTAGTTAAAAGCAGTCAGTACCTGTAAGACGTTTAAATTGGAAAGAGTTATAGTATCAATTTCAATTAATGGACGTTTTTGGGGCAGCAATTAGATGAAGGTAGGTATAGGATGTAAACTAATTTGAATAGTACCTATGTGCCGTACGGTTTCTTATGTTTTTTTTTAATAACTAAGTGGCCAGCTAATATCGGACAAGTGTATACGCGATGTAATTAAAAAATTTCAGGGTGAGCATTTAAAATTTTTCCAATCTTTTACTATCGAAATCTGGAAGTATACGATGTAGGTAGGACAGAAGTACCATTTGTGCCCATTGTACCGTTTATTGTTTAAATATACGTTTGTAATAAATTCATAGTAATAAAACATTACAAACTTTATTCGTTTCAGTATAAACTTTTGAAAACTCACTAAACATATGGTTTTAATATTATAACTTTTTATATATTAGGTACTTCCAATGTCTACTGGCCAAAAATAAAGTCATCATTCGATCTTGTTCTGATGTATTATTACAATCACTTAAGTACCTATTACCTATAATTACGTATAATTATGCGTACTTACTTTGTCCACTCTCACCTACCAGAAGGTCTAATTTTTTTGTGAATGAATTTGAAGACTTTCTTTACCAGAAAATCAACGACATGGGATTTAAAAGTTTTACTCAATCATGACGGCAGATTACTGGCTCAAATGTTCATCTTTTTCCACCCACCGGTTTAGATATTTTAGAGAGGGGGGGGACGCTCGATTTTAATAAAAATTTGCACTTTAAAGTTGAATATTTTGCATACGAATCACTGAATCGAAAAATCGTATCAGCAAACCTCCAATTGTTTTAAAAGACCTATCCATCGATACCCCACACTAAAAGGTTGGATGAGAAAAAAAAAACACCCCCACTTTAAGTCTATATTAAGTAGTCTTAAAATTTTTTTTTTTAATTTTCTATTGTTCCATTTTGTCGGCATACATAATTATATATTCGTGCAAAATAACAGCTTTCTATCATTGATAGTCCCTGAGAAAAGCCGCGGACGGACAGACAGACAAATAGACATGGCGAAACTAAAGGGTTCCGTTTTTGCCATTTTGGATACGGAGTTTGAGTTTAGTTAGGACTTTGAGTCAAAGGTTGACTGATAGGCGGACTTATCCCTTTAAAGGATATCTTTAAAGGAATAAGTCCGCCTTTGTACATGCATCTCAAATCAATTGTATATTGTTTATTTTCTTTTGTACAATAAAAAGTTTAATTCAAGACTTGGGGGAGTTGTATATATAGTTAATTTAGGATAGTTTAGTATAAGTACTTCAATTGTACCTACCTTTACCATAATCCGTTTCTTTAAATAAATAAATAAATCAAAAATAAAGTATTTAACTTCTGGAAACGGTTTCATCCTCATTAAGCAAAAGTAAATTTTACTAACATACTCTCAGGTACATATATGAAGCCTTTGTACCAACTTCCAAGAAAATACCTACGAAAAGTTTAATTTACCACCGCTCTTTATCAATGATGCCCCGTACTTCCTATATTAATACTGTATATTCTGGGGTAGATTATTCCAGTTTATTCCAATTTCCACGAGACACCAAACAAATATTCATCCTGTAGATATACGCGGAGTAAACAACCGCAGATTTACGGAGCTATCAGTTGATTCAGCACCTCGCGCCGCGACGGGTCCCGAGACGCTCGCTTCCGTTACTCCAAAACACTTCTTTTATTTTCGCCCCTAATACAAGTTCCATATTTAAATAATTTAAAAATATTGTGAAAAAAGTAAGACCGAAAGGAAAGTTGCAGATTAGTTTTACCTTCAATTGCGTCACCATAAAAATGATGCCAGAAACATAGTAAGTACGAAGTTTCTTTTATAACGACGTCACCACATTTAAAATTGCCATTAATTGTTCAAAGGTTTGATATGTTTGAGAATTGGGAGAAGGTTTTCAACAACTGGTTCATTCATAAGTTTACGCTTTGACGCACTAAATAAACAAAAATAAAGTGAATCTGTGGAGGAAATAAGTACGTAGGTACAGTCGAACAAATTGAATCATGACCCAGGGTGGAACCTTTGTGCTACTAAAATCATGTTGACATCTCATACTTTTGTCAAGCAAATCATAGTGAAATTGATTATTAAAAGGTTCCACCCTGGGTTATGATTCAAAATGGTCGACTGTACATATGTATACCTATATCAGAATATTTTACCACTAAACATACACCAGAATTTTTCATTGCATTGTTCTGTGCAAAATATGTATATTTTTGTGTAATTTTTATTTTAAACAATTTATTAAAAATAATCCACATAAATTTCGCCTTATACTTTCCGAATTACAGCCAATTTTATGCCGCGATGATTTGCGCTACACGCACTTGCTGTTAATTGAAATACAAGTATGATGATGTATGAACCTTGACTTGACGTGATGACTGATGAATATTCACTGAGATTTCCTCTCAGTTTCCGATCAAAGACTAGGATTTTTAAGTTATTAAATTTTTTAATCGATTCATTCCGTAACGATCGGAGGTATATATTTTTCCAATTTACAAGTTTAATTAATTGGATTTTACTGAAGCGTTCGAAGACTTGAAGCGTTTCGAGTGAACAAAATTGATGGACCATCAAAGGACCTAAGTAATAAAAAAGGCCTTTATATGTGTTGTCCAGAAGAAAATTAACTGATTGATGTGGCTCTTGCTCCTTGAAACATTGAACTATATAACAGAATAAGTAACAGTACAAGTGGCTATATTAGGTTTTTTTTTCAGAAACTTTTTGTGTGAAAAATGATTAGCAAGGGTAGTTTTGGCCAATGGACATTGGATGAACGGAGGCGTTGGCGGAACTATGAGCATCACTACCTCACCCAAGTCTTCGCTGGCCAAGCTCGGCCTCTACCCTAAGCCGAAACCATTCAAAATTATGGTATTGGGGCAATCAGGAGTTGGCAAGTCTGGTAAGAACAACACGGTACCTATAGTCTTTATTTTTTTAACTGAGCTAACTAATCGTATACCGGAATACAAATCCATAGTTATGAATACAATACGAGTACAACATTATATTATCTACTTTTGTTCTCTCAACCGCAAATAACCTAAATACTAAAAGGATATAAAAAAATATTAGAACTACATTGAACTTAACTGATTTTAGGCTTTTTCTACGAAGTACCTTCCACTGCGAGTGTCGTGTCGGGGCGGTAGCGAAATTAAAAACGCTTTAGTTACTTATAGGCGATAGGGCGATGAATGATGAGAGTCGACAGGTAATTGAATTGATTGATTGAATTGATTTAAAGTAACTCGAACCTTTTTTAGGGTTCCATAACCAAAATGGCAAAAACGGAACCCTTATAGTTTCACCATGTCTGTCTGTCGGCGGCTTTGCTCAGAGACGACGATGCTAGAAAGCTGTACCTAACTTTGGACGTTGGGGACTTTGAAAATAGTAGGAATAAAATTGGAGAATTTTTTTTTGCATACCTCCCATAGACGTAAAGTGGGGGTGATTTTTTACTTCATTATGAGCTCTACAACAGAAAATAGTATTTGTGTTCCAATGAGATTACCTCAGTTTAAGCTACTAATTTTAGGAGGCATTTACTGATCATTAACACTCGTACCCGTATAAAGTAGTGGACAAAGTACGCTTATACTAAGTGGCTACACTACGAACGGTCCATTGTCGCAAGCTGTATCGTATGACACACGGTTTCCTCGACTCGCTCCACCGCAGCTGTACCTAAATAGGCTATAATATGTCACGGTCGAAGGTCTTATAATGACTTTCGGCCAGTCGCAAACTAAACTAGCAAAAACTGGCCAAGTGCTAGATAGGCCAGCAAGCTGAGAGTTCCGCATTTACTTACAGCGAAAAAAAGGAGTTTATCTACACCCATATAGTAAATCCTCAATTATGCGTTCAAAAATTATAGGTAATGACCAGCATTACGACATTGGATTCTATTATGAACACGGCTGTATCGTAATGGTCATTACGTGGGCGCGCCGCGACCACGTGCAGCAGCACGTCGTCGCGCGCGCAGCGGGCGCAGCTCGTGGGACAGACATACCTACCTACTTCTCGTTAATGCAGGTCATTCTCAATGGTTCTTGAACACATGATAGAGGATTTAATATATGGATATAGATAAAATATTGTATGCAACTGTACGTAATTAGGCCTTAAAACACTCATGTGACCCTATTATGAAACTCGGCTACACTAGTGTTTTAAGGACCCCTATTACGATACAGTTGCATAAAATACTATTATTGGCTTAAAGTTTGTACTATAATATAATACCTAACACGTACACTTGCATGAAAACATTGCCGTTATTAGATAGAGCAATAAAATAAATACGTTGGTAAAATAAGTTTCTTTTATCAACTAAAAATCGCCACTCAACACTTAACTTAGTTATATACCTATTCTGTTTTATAGAAACTTTTGATCGGCCACCAATATGTATTTATGTCTTAAAGGATCTATCTATATCTCTTAAATATGATAGACGACAGCTAGACCAAAGGTTTGACGGCGTAATAGGCTTAGGATTCGAATGGATTCGTCTTTTAGTACCTACAGAACCCCAATAACGAAACGGCAGTCTAATATTTCAAAGTTTGCTCGTAAGAATTAGGTGGGTTGTTTGTTTGATGATTGGAAGTTCGTGTTCAGAATCAGTAATATATCGTGTTAATGTTTATCCAAGAAGCAGCAAACTTGTCTTCAGAGGAACCTAATTTAGTTTCAGTAACTCTGTCACGGTCAAATAACTTTCACGAGTTTCACGGGATGGTTTTTTATTATTTTGTCATTTTCATTATTCTTACCTGTGAATCTGTGGCAGCTTAGCTTTATGTCGACGTTATTTATATCATTTCCTAGAAGAAAGTATTTTTGTTATGTTTGTGCGGAAATTAATATTGAAACATATTTTCGTTTGTGTGCACAGATATAATGATAGCTTGATATTTATAGTTGGCCTTTAGACCACCAAAGTTTTTACGATACAGCTAACGGCGATTTTATATCGGGCGGTTCATTTCAATGGAAGACCGATCGAGTTCGCGTAACGTCGATTTCAGGAAGAAGTTTTTATGGTACCTAACACAAACTTTGTTAACTTCACTTCCTAAACTCAATGTTTTCCCCTTCACTCGATTACTTTTAGTTTGTAGACTACAGAATCAAGATCATGGGAATGTATTAGGAATCCCGAAATTTGCCTCTCACTACAATTAACTGGGAGAGCCGCTTGTCAAGGGTGCTGAATAGATAGCATAATATAGTTTAGACTAACTTTGACATCTGCACTTGATTGCTGATTAATTACGTTGGGGAACTGATTAAGACGTAACACAGTCAGCATCAAATTAACTCCTTAAAATAATTCCCAAGCGCTTTCTAGTTTTAAATGTAGAGTCGCTATTAAATAGCTTTTAGCTCTCTGCGTGATAAGATTTATGAACTTAAAACAATCTGCAAGAAAATATTTAGTTTCGCATCCGTACTTTCATAGTTATAACTTTAATGTAAAATTAACTGTGGCTCTGTCTGTTCACGCTTCACGTTTTAACAAGCGGACCATTTACTTACATGAAATTTAGCATGAAGATAGCTGGAGGCCCTGACAAGTAAATACGACAGTTTTATTCCGAAAAATTGCGTAGTTCCGGTAGGAATATCAATAAACGAATTATTCGCAGACGGAGTCGCGGGCACCGTCTAATAATGGTATGTAAGTATTAATGTACGTAATCCAAAATTAGATGCTAGACAAACACAATCATGATTGTGTACCTAACTAAATCAGACCAGACATTTAGCATATCAATGTGAACTTGGGATTTGTTGTACTTGTTTTGTGGGCGTCACATAGTAACCTTTTTGATGTTTATTTTGTCTAATGTACAACATTTAAAGACCTATTTCATTACCCAGTTAAGCAGCAAATTTGTTTACTTACAGCCCTAGTCGTAAGATTCATTACACGCCGCTTCATAGGGGAATACGATCCCAATTTGGAGAAGATTTACGCCTTTCAAACTGTAATTGACAATGAGATGGTGTATTTTGAAATATTGGACTCTGCGGGCGATCCCCACGTGAGTTATGATTTCTCGCCAATTAATTCTTAAACCCTGTTACCGGCACTTTGTGCATTGTTTGCTAAAATTGGGTAGCGAATAATCAACGAAAATGTCGTCTATACTTAACTGAGACAATGTTTGTTACATTATAGTTATTACTTACAAGATAGCTTAATTTTATACTCAAGAATATCATCAAAATCTTACATTCGTATTTTTGTCCAATAACTTATCGGACCTTCTAATAGGTACATTACTTAAAAAAGATATTCCGACTCTCTACAGTTATTTTTATTTGGCCATTATGCCAGTGGTTCGATGGTCGTTGAAATTAGTTACGTTCCCTCCAGTAAAATTCCTCATAATGGGACATTTTGATGTTTTTTCAGGAGAGCGAGTACACTAATCTGGAAAGCAACATCAGGTGGGCCGAGGCATTTATCCTGATGTACTCGGTCACAGACAAGTGCTCCTTTGACGAGTGCCATCGCCTCAAGTTCCTAATCAACTACAATAAAAGACGTCGTCGGATTGCCTCGTCGATGAAGGTTAATATTATTACCCGCCTAATTTATATGTCCCCTCGCATTGCTGCGATTTTCATTTCGATTCCTCGAATTTCTCTCACGTAATTGAGTTGAGGACTTGCGTCTCTATTTATTGAATCATACTGTAGGTATGTGGAAATCATAAATTAGGTAGATACATTGTTCGGTCATTATTCGAGCGTTTCAATCCCACGATTTTCGTGGTCACATTTTTTTGTGCCTTCCAGAAATTGATGATATTTTTAATTATTTTTAGACGTCTTTTCCTTCTACTATATAACCTGGAAACTGTGACAGAATCTTCTATCGTGTCAACAAAAATGTGCCCACGCAAATCAAATAAAATTAACGCTCAAATAATGACCCTGTTACCGTTTTTTTGGCTTTTATTAGGGAGGTCAATTCCTAAAATTTTAACTTAACTTTAGTAGGCACCTAATCATGTAGAACACAATTAGTAAATGTACCTAATATAAATTTGCTTAGACAAAGTAGGTGTTTTAAATAAATAAGAAAGTTGCGAAAGATAAGTATAGGTAGGTAGCAGGAGGAAATAGGGTTACAGATAAAAGGTCTTAACTTTGACCGTTACATTATGAACAGTATGTGTAGGTTTGGAAGTAGGTAAACCCTTTATTGTAGAAAAAAACGCGATAGACAAACGTTGATATACTTGTACAAAGGCGAACTCTACCTTAAGGGATCTCTAACAGTGAAGTGATTACCTTAACATATTGTTCGCTATTTGCAGGATTGTACCCTGGAGACACCAGTGGTTTTGGTGGGGAACAAAGCAGACCAGCCCGGGGACCGCATGGTCTCCACCGAAGACGGCCAGCGCCGCTGCAAGGAGATCGGCTGTATCTGCTTCCACGAGATCTCAGTGCGCGAGAGCATTGACCAAGCAAGTATCTTCGTTCGCTTACTCGGGATTCAAAATCAACACTCGCAACAAAAAACAACTTTGCGCTCTTGTTGCAAAAATAACTATAAAACAGAATAAAATAAATATTTAAGGGGGGCTCCCATACAACAAACGTGATTGTTTTGCCGTTATTTGCTTGGTATTAATAACGGCAACAGGTAGACGCTTGAAATATTCACAGAATCTTTAGTTGTATAGTAATCATATTAAAATAAAATAAATATTCAAAGGGGGGCTCCCATACAACAAACTTGATTTTTTGCCGTTATTTGCTAATGTCTAATGTTGTATAGATAATGGTACGGAACCCTTCGTGCGCGAGTCCGACTCGCACTTGGCCGGTTTTGTTTAATTGTTCGAGGAAACTCACGTACCATGGTGGAACCCTTTCATAGCCAATTTCGGTATAACTTCTTTGGCAGATGTATGGGATGTCAACATGAGTAACAAAAGTTCCACTCTGGTAAAGCTAACTAAAGCTAACCTAACCTAACCTAACCTATAGGTTTATACAAGATAGTCCTGAAATACATCCTAAATAGTAAACAGTTTCAGAAAAAATGTCGTTCGTCCATATGAATCATTTGGGAAAATATTTTCGGCGAAAAGCCAGAATCTCGTCTTGCGATCTTCACAATTTACAAGTGAGAGCCAATGAGCCAATCCTGTTTTAAGTTAACTTTATACCCGTTTAGTATTCTCACTAGTGTATTAATAGTCCTTCAACTTTGAGTTTCATGGCCGATTTAAACTTGAGCTGTTTAAGTGCTCATTGCACTGCACATGCACCGCCAGAGAATCACAAATATATCGCGAGCAGTTTGGAGTAGAGTGTTTGAATGCTTACGTCAGAGGCATTTAGGGGCTTAGATTAAAATTACTTTTTGCTCTGGGCGAGACTAAATAGAATAGAAATCCGATATGCCGCGATAAGTAACTAGACATTAGTCATGACGTAATCTGGCCCTGTACTACAAAGTGCAAAATTAGAACTTCGTATCTTGCCGTCCCGCTGACGCCTATATTATTTAATACGAGTTTGAGAGGGACGGTGCGATACAAACTTCGATTTTCGAATTTCATCTCATTTCAACTAGGACTAGGAGCCCTTATAGTTTCGCCATGTCTGTCCGTCTGTCTATCTGTCCGGCCGCGGCTAAGCTCAGACCGTTACCGTTAGTACTACTAGAAAGCTGTCATTTGGCATGAATATACATAACAGTCACGCCGACAAAGTGGTAAAATAAAACAAATAAAAAAAAAATTTTTTAGGGTATCTCCCATAGGCGTAAAGTGAGGTTGATTTTTTTTCTCGACTAAACCTATAGTGTGGAGTATTGTTGGATAATTATGTCTTTTAAAACCATTGGGGGGTTGCGAAGACGATATTCCTATTAATTGATCTGTTTGCGAAATATTCAACTTTAAAATGCAGATTTTCAATAAAATCGAGCGTCCGCCCCTCTAAAATCTACTGTTAGGTGGAAAATATGAAAAAATTTGGAATATATAGTAAATATATCAAATTTACAAGGAAAATTATAGCGACTAAGATTGCTTGAGAATTATTAGTAGTTTAAGAGTAAATAGCAGCCTAAGGTATAAAAGATATCTAAACTTGGAAGATTCCGTACACAATACGAAATCCTTAGAAAAATATTACTTGATTTTTTTGCAATGATTACGGAACCCTACCCTGGGCGTATCCGACACGCTCTTGGCCGGTTTTTTATAATATCTTTTAAATTGTTAAAAATATTCACTATAGCTCATTCGACGTTACGCCGAGGTGTTCTACAGCGTGGATAAGGCATACCTATAGGCAAATATTAAAATTAGCATTAGGTATTTATAAGACCTAATTGAGTTAATTTATGTTTAACCCTATTTTAAAAAAGAAAAAAACAAACACCAAAATAGCTAGTTATTTTTTGGTAAAGATTGAAAAGCTATAGGTAATTAATTACGTAATTATGTTTTAAACAGATACTTGAAATATCTAATTATCTATTTACCAGCATGGATGAGAAACCGCCATACAGTATTCAGTAATTAAGTAATTGATTATTAAAAACTGTACGACGCATAGGTATTGCATGTAATGAATGTAATAACTTATCAACAAAATAGAAGTTAGAAATAAAGATAGTTAGAAATTCATACAAATAACAAAACTGCGGTGGTTGTTAATTCTCTATCGCATACTGTATACCCGCCGAATAAACGAATTCAGACTATTTTTTTATGATTACTTCTTTAATTCGAGTTATTATAGAATCGTTAGGCGTAACTTTGGTTAACAATCGTTAATCGTCAAACATTGTCAATTTAAACATGTAAATTAACTTTTTCCTCGTTGGTATAAATACAACGACGCGCTCAGCTTTGGCACCTCATTAAAATATCCAATCTCCTAAAAATTTAATCACATTAATTTCGCTCTTGAAATAAATGGCGTCCGCACCCGGGAACATCAAAAAACATTTACGGTATTGTAGATTAAAAATACATCATTCTCAGAGAGTTAAATAATGTAGGTAGAGCCTATTTACCTTTAAATTGGGAGTTACAAGCAATTAAATAGATGAGTTTAAGTATTATTGAATTAACAACTTGTATTCCTGACGGGAACAAAGTCCTTCTGAGAACTGTTCTTCTAAGAGGTAAATAGATGAACAAGAAGAATTTTAAATGTACTAAACTAAACCATATCAAACGCGTAATTTACTTTACTGCCTAATTGCCTATTACTGTCAATAAATGACTTACACGGGTTGCTTTACATAGGATTATTCATAAAATAAACATCATAAGGTTTTCGTGTATACTTCTGGGAGTATTTTGCGAATTATGTGCATCACTGCCGTTAAATTAAATAATATTCCTTTTGAGCTTCCCTTTTTGCGCTCGGATCGGACTGGGAATAACCAAAACGTTATTTTCAAATTTCATTGGCTCAAAGTGAAAACCGTCCCTTTGTCACAGAAAACAGGGATCAGGAGCAAACAACAATGTTGTAGGAAATTATACAACCGAACGTTCCAAATTTCTACACATTCGCATAACAAAGCAAGGGTTGTGCGTACTTTGCGGAGATCCATATCAATGAACTAAAAGAATTTCCTTGCTCACCCGCGACCTGATGCTATCATGATGATATAGATGAGTTAGTCTAACATCTGGTAGCATGGTGTACGGTACGGTTGTGTTACTCTGAAGATGAGCTCTGGTTGAGTCAGTAGTGGTATGGTAGTGGTGACAGATGGGTTTGTGTGATTTGTGTGTGTTCTTACAGTGTGGAGGTGGAGGAACTGCATGAACACGCATATTTTGCATAAGCTTAACTATCATATATATGGTCGCGGGTGAGCAAATCCTTTTAGTTCCGGAGGGTACTCAATTGTCGTGAAAAAAAGTACCTATGCATACCTCGTTCCTAAGTAGCGTCATACGATTCAGGTGCAATCTTAACTCAATCGAGTGTAGTGGTTTTTTTCGAATATCTTCCATGTAAGTACCTACAGACTTTTGACGCTCTTCAGCTTTATTATATGTAAAGATAGATATAAAAAAGCTCATTCGTGTATTCTCTGCGTAGGTATGGGGAGTGTTCCGCGACGTGCGCCGCTTCTGGCGCGTGGGCAGCAAGTGGTCGCGCGGGCGCGTGGCATCCGCGGACTCCGAAGTGCACCCCTCGACACTCGAGCGGCCGCTCGCGAGAGCTGTCTCCGACACCACGCCGGAGCCCTCCGCTTTGTGTAAGTTCTTTATCATCTCGCCCACAAAACTATATAATACTAGAGGAATAGAAATCCTTAAACTGATGTCACTTTTTCGCCTCTCCTGATTTTTTAGTATTTTCATCATCTCGGCCTGTACAGGACTGGTTAGATCATTTCCCCAAAATCTTTATTTCCTAGTAAGTAGCAAATGATTTTTTACAAAAGCTTTTTCACAGTGGCGTTTTTTCCCAATCAGAGTCGACACTGACACAGTATCGGTCGACGGAGCTCCGATGCAAATTTAACGTAACCTAAACCTACCTATGTTTCTGTGTCGATTCTGATTGGCAAAAAACGCTACTGTGAAAAAAAGCTTCAGTAAAAAAGCGTATTGGAAAAAAAACTGGCCAAGAGCGTGTCGGACACGCCCAAACTAGGGTTCCGTAGCCATTACGAAAAAATTAAGTAATACTTTTCTAAGTTTTCGTATTTTATATTCCATTTTTTATCTTCCAAGTTTAGGTATATTTTATACTTTAGACTGCTATTTACTCATAAACTACTAATAATTCTCAAGCAAACTTAGCCGTTATAGTTTTTCTTGAAAGTTTGATATACTTACTACCATCCTGAATTTTTTCAAAATTTTCCACCCACTGGTTTAGATTTTAGAGGGGGTTTTATGACGGTGGAAGCATTCTACACTTCCACTAAACGTAGATATAGTTAGTGTTTAGTTTTGTAACTAAGGGACCCCATACAATGCAGTGGTGGGAAAACTTTCTTCATGGGGGGCCAGAAAGTTACAGCAGGGCTACTACGAAACTGGAAACTCGAAGTTCGTGTCGTATCATCCCTCTCGCTCTCGTATTAAATAGTACAAGTGTCAGAGGGACCGAACGACACGAACTTCGAGTTTCGAATTTCTTAGTAGCCCTGCAGATATTTTAGAGGAGGGCCAGGATTACACCGTTCTATTTTATATTTTACGTGTTTTTGCCAAATAATAAAATTATATTATAATAATCGCGGGCCATATATGTAGGTACTATTCACTTCGAAAGAACGTCGGCGGGCCCCTTCACGGGCCGGAGTTGGCCCACGGACCGTACTTTGCACACCACGTATGGCCATGTATTATTATTCTTTTTTTGTATTTTTTCTTTAATTTTATACTGTAGTTTTTAAGTATTTTATTTGTACAATACAATACAATAACTTTTTATTGCACACCAACACAGTAAGCAGTACAGAAAACACAGGTATGTATAGAGATTAATTAATTATTAATTATTTTATTCTGAAAAAAATGTCTTTCTGCCAAGTTTCTTGCGGTGCATTCTTCTTGACAATGATGGTCTTTACGAATGCGCTGGTAGTTTAAAAAATTACGTGTAAAAGTGCCCATTGCGGCCTATTTCCTGAATAAATTATTTGAATTTGGGAAAAACGCGAATGGAAATTTTGCTACTAGGAAATAATAATTTCGGGGAAATGATTTTCCAACCCCTTTACAGTCGCCATCAGATATTTCAGAGCGGCCGAGGTGGTCAAGAATATCGGAACATACCTAGAACATACACTCTATTCTCAAGGCCTTAGACTTCACGTTTCGATATTTTTAACCACCTTGGCCGCTGCAAAATAACTGATGGCGACTGTAAAACGTGTTTCTACTCTCTGGAAAATAACCTAATTTTTTTTAAGGATTATCTATGCAATGACCCATTTTTGTCAGGTTTAAATAGGGCGACGTTTCGCAACAGACTGAGCTGGAGAACGCGTAACGTTTTAGCTTTATTGATAGTTCTGAGTATGTACCCATAGGAGAAGATGCCTTAAGGTTTGTTAAAGCTGTTTGGTTGGTTCTGTACCTATACGTATGTATTTAGTTTGTGATACGCCGTGCTTATCTACCATGTATTGAGGCCATGTAGTAAGTAGCATCACGGGTGCGGAAAAGCCATGTACACGTTAAAAATAATGGCCCGTAGACAAGGGGCCGACTGCAAGAAACCCAACCTTATAGAAAAATAGAAAATACCTACTCTGTAGGGGTAACTGACTTTTAGTAGCTTCAACTGCTCTTGGTCGGCCACGGCTTAACTTGGCAAATTTTGCGCAAATAAAAATCTCTTGTGTGCCCTAGTATTCAAATTTGACTTCGTCGCGAAAATCTCAGTGCTAACCTCGGTTAGGCCAACTAGGAAAAGAACAGATGCCTTATTGTATACCTCAGGTTCAAATTCTACGTTTCAGGTCGGCGCTGGACCGAGGTGGAGCTCGACGAGGACGAAGAGGCCGGAGTGTCCAGAAGCGACTCGACCTCTTCCTCAGGCCAGTCCGAGTGCGCCGAAGAGTTCCGAGCACGAGCGAGCACGGACTCCCGCCTGCCCCCGCGCCCCGCCAGACTCCGTCACCCTCCCAGTGTCCGCACCATCCCACCACCTGTCAGGAGAATGAGCGTTGCTATGAGGGGAAACAATGCCAGTACTTATTAAGGACGTGAATTAGTGTTAATTATTTATTAGCATACTTAAAAGAAGAATCTTGTGTTTTTGTTAAAATTAAACCTTAAATAAAGTGGCAGTCGGCTATACACTAATGAACATGAAATTGATTTACGAGTACTTACTTAATTTATTAAGGTGAACAACGAATGATTGAAAACGAGCATTTATTTGTAAAAAAGAATTCTAAGTATGATATACGCATATATGTAAGTACATGTGGCTCTATGTTTTGCTGATACTTGCTTGTATGTACATTCACCAGCACCAATATTTGACACAACAAGCGTGCATAAATATCTGATACGACTCTATTTCTAGCTCCGGAAGGACATGTCAGATATTTTTGCACGCTCCGCTGTGGCAGATATTAATGCTGGTGACTGTACCTCGTACTTACCTAATACAGATCGATTCACAAGAGCTGGCAGGACTGGATTGAATGAGTGAATGAAAGTATCTAGGTGTAACCTATTTGAATGCACTTCACAAAAATGTGAAAATGTCATGCAGCTGTCATTTTCCTACAAAAATTTCTAAGCCAGCTCTTGTGGATCAACCTGTATCAGTTGCATACAATTTTAAAACGATAATTTATTCAGAACCATGATCGATCTATGCCTGTGGTGTTTAAACTAACTATTTGTATTGTAATTATGCAATTTGCTATGAATTCTGAGGCCAGGATTGGCATTTGTTGATGGTCCCTATAAGTATATTGATATTGGGAAATTTTATTAAGGCCATTCAGTGTGATGCTATTTTTAATTCAATATAGGTTACCTAAATCTATACTATATTTCTCTTCTCTTTTCTTATGCTCTATAAATGTATAATCGTTAGTAGGTATACCTGTAAATAATAAATATGAAGTACTATCTACCGGCCTATTAGAATAACCAAGTATTTATTTATGACAAAATGATAAAAATAAATGATTTCTAAACTAAATAAAAACTAGAAATTATTCGACGTCTATATGCCATTATGGGTTCTACTTATTCACAAATCTCATCTCACATGTCCAGACAATTGCATTTAATTTTGTTCATTTTCGTTATTCTTCACATAAATTATATTGACTCATCCACGCACACAGTCACACTAGCACAGGTAGTGCCCTCATAAAATCATTTTTAATGATCCTTTCATACGTCAAATATCCGTATGTCATTAAATGCAATGATTAAAATACTTAGCTCCGTCTGAATGAGAAACACATGCGAAAGTATTAGAATTATTTGATGTTATTTAAAAAACGACGTGTTCACGGAAAGTATCAGCATATAAATACATATACATAAGTACCTAATTATATATAAGTAGGTACCTGAGGACGGGCCTTTTCTCAGAATAAGAGGATTTGGCTGTAAGCTGCTGTACACACCATTGAACTGCTTTGCAGGTATACGTTACCTATATAGATGCGATTCTAAATGTGCATGATATATTTCAAATGTGTGTACATAATATCAAAATAACGTGTGTTTATTATTATATTATTTTCAGGGACCATGTATGTTACCTACAACATGTTAATTATTTTCATCATATTATATTATTTTTCAAGAGCAACTCATAAAACTATGTATTTTGCATTAAGTAGGTACTCCATTCTAGATGAGCCATATGGCTCTACCAATTTTGTAGTAGCGGTAACAGCTATATTTTTTTTAAGTTTTTATTACTATTTTAATAATTTAAAATACTTACGGGAAGACGACAAACGTGTAAATATACCCCTTTCCGGCCGGCTCGATACAATCGCGGCGTGCAACTAACCCGAGCGCGCATGAATCATCTTTTCGCAAACCACAATTATTTACCATTTTAGACAAAAAAAAATTGGATAAACAGTTTCTCGACCCGTTAAGGGATACCTACCTACTTGTCAACTTAAAGAAACATTTGTACGTGATAAAAAGTCAAACGAGAAACCGCTACGAATGGAGTTATTGTGAGATAATATAAGAATTATTGTAAATGGATTAGTTTTTTTTTAAGTTAAATTATGCCTAATTTCTCAAATATCCATACTTCCATACTATTATACTAATATATAATATAAATGTGAAAGTAACAGACAGACAACTGTCTGTTAGGCTTTCACGCCTAAACCGCTAAACCGATTTTAATGAAATTTGGCACAGAGATAGACTAGATCTTGGGAAAGAACATAGGTTATCTACCATCGCGAAAAAAGGCTTTACGGGGTTGAAATAGGGGATGAAAGTTTATATGGTGGAAGTTCGCCATTGTCGAAGATAAAACCATGAAACTTGGCATTTAGGCACTTAATAACAAACAAGCACATAGCCCATTCTCGTCCATCGTCCATTCCCGTACAACGTCCATCGCCCATCGTCCATCATCCATTATCATCATCATCAGCAACGCGACTCGGCGGCTACTGCAACTCGCGCGTTTCTCTTAGTTCCGGGTTGCCTATTAGCGATAATGTTTACTCTAGTATCTCCATAGATACGAGTAGAATATCTACTTAGAGCTCTAGTCTTACTAGGTAACAAGCGTTACCCAACGTGAATAATGGAAAATTACAGACGTGAAAGGTCAGAAATGGCACCGAGTAGAGATTGCTTTTATCTTAGGTATTCGCCTGTTAGGCATTAGTTAGTATTATCTGCTGTACATAGATACCCTTAGTTAAAGCTGTAATGATATCAACGTGAGCGTAATAAAAAAATGCCAACATTTTCTTCTTTCGTCCTCAACAAAACTATGACCACCGCACAAAAAGTGACAACTAGGTGTACTGTACTGTATATATTATAATGTGCCAACGTAAAAATCTTTTTAACACGCTTTTATTAGGTCGACCTGTATGTAACTATGTAATGGAATCTAAGGTAACTAATTTAACCATCTTCCAAGGGTCGTAGCGTAATGAAAATTGGCAGCTGTATGTAGTTCTGATGACAATACAATAATATGGTACTGTCGAACTGGTCTGATGATGGAGCCGGAACTGGAACTTCATGATGGAATATCGTATCATAGTCGTGTTTGCACTTGTGAGAAAGGCCACGTAATAGACTTTGAACACGATCAGGTTTCAGAGTCTAATGATGAAGCCGGAAGATAGGCACTGGCATGTCATTGTTCTAAGCTGACAGATAAAACACCATGCAATACAGACGCACTGGCGGAGATGGAGAGGATGCGGGCTCATTCGCCTACTTATAATAAATGTATAAATGTTAAAAATATTTCGTTATCAAAGACCAAAAACTATAAAATAAATTAATAGTTTAAAAAAACACTAAAAAAACACGCTTTTATAAATGTACGTAAAAACAAAGAATAAGATCTTTCAACAAGTTAAACAAGAACGTGTTTCCTGTTCCAGCGCCCCACGCTTTTACAGTCAAATATTATAATTAAAAGCACATAGTTTACACTTCAGCCCAGAAATAGAGACAACTTGAACGATCCATAATTTATTTTTTGTTTTTACGTGCATTAATAAAACCATGTTTTTCTAGTGTTTTTTAAACTATTAATTTATTCGTTTTTGCCAACTGAGGCATGGAACCCTTATGGCTTATAGGATCATTTTGTTGTCCATATGTCTGTCCGTATTATATTATAATCTAATCCTCATTTTTTAAGTTGCAAGTATAGAGCACTGCAAACCTGCACAAATATTTTCATGATATTCATTTTGATAAACATTTTTGACAATCAAATAATACGCATAATAAATTTAGTAACGCCGACGTACTTCTGTGGCGCTAATTACGTATCTACTACCTGGCACCCAATTTTGGGTGCAACTTTTACGCTAGAAGCACACGGCCTTAACATCCCGAATCCCGGCATAAGGAGCGAGAGAAGTTCCCCGTCCGCTCCGAGTCGCCTTACCCCCTCGTCACTGCTGATCGACCGGGGGCCCGTCTTCGGCTCGTCGACCAGGCAGGGGAGTACCGGACTACGAAGGGAAACCAGACAGGACTTTACCCCCACGACCCTCTCATTGCTCAAAATTAAATTCAGTTTTTTTATGGGACTGTTGAGCCCAAATAAATATTTTTTTGTTGACGTCTTTGTTTTACTTATTCCATCTATTTTTGCTTAGTAAGAAACGTAAGCGTCACAGTATTGATCACTTCCTGGTATCATGTTCGTCTGCGCAGCACAGAACTCTTCAATGGTAGGAGTGCTGTCACCAATTTTTGGTTAGGTAAAGGCACGTCTTCATGCAAATCGCTCGACGCTCATTTCCAATAGATATAGATAGAGTTGAAAATGTTGAGCTTTATCGCTGAAAAAAAAAACACTTTAATTTCGCCAAAAACACTGTTTTTTTTTCATTCACTCCAATTTCTTTTCTTTGTACCACTGCCATTGACTGCTACTAAATGAGATTAAGAAATCAGCTTCCAAGACCAAGATCATTCCTGCAAGTAGCCATCTTATGTCGCTGCTGCTCGACGCGGCGACTTGACGCTACTTTTTTGAGTCGCGGGAAATGCAAAATCTCATTCAAAATGGGGTCACGAGACCAGATTTATCGCTGCAAACGAGCGACGAGCGACTGCATGTGGCCGCACCTTAAGTATTTGAGGCAAGCAGAAAACTTGTCCTATACCTCTCCTAATACATCAACAGGCAGACAGTTAGAGGCAATATGCAATTTTTATATGTTATAGTTAAGATACTTGATGAGCTGGCAAGTGGCAACGTTGCATTTTTGTTAGTTTTTCTCGATTATAGTTTGTGTTCAATTTTATAAGCAAGGGCCTGTGATAAAAAACACCAAATTGTAGACGCGCTCCGAAAGCAACACTCACCAAGGAATGGGCAAAAATATCTGTGGAAGAGCTGCGGTGTATCGTCCATATTTTTGACAAACGTTTGCCTATGTGTATCAAAGCCAAATGCGGATATTTTGAACAACTTTGCCCTCTTGTTGCACAAATAACTATTTTCAATTCCTGATCACCGGGAATTACGGCCCAAGCGCAAGAATTCTTAGAGGAGGTCCGTGCCCATCAGTGGGACTTATATAGGCTGGAATGGATGGATAGTACCTGCCTCTGTTTTCTGCACTACTTGTGGTGTTCAAAAAGAGCCATTGTATTGTATTGTATTTTGCCGTGGACGCACGCAACTGTCGTTTGTTTTCGACATCATCTATTCAGTGTTCCGATCCGACAGCCACGCGCCGAACCTCGCGCTGTACCTACCTACCAACTACGAACTGCAAAATTCGAACTTCGTATCTTGCCATCCCGCTGACGCTTAAGTATATTAATAAATAAGAGAGTGAGAGGGACGGTACGATACGAACTTCGATTTTCAAATTTCGTAGTAGCCCCTGCCCGCTCGTAGAGTGGACGCAGGTTACTCCCACTTGGAAAGCCTGGTTTAGTTAGACCACCATTACATTGCGGTGCTCCATTCATCATCATCATCATATCAGCCATAGACGTCCTCTGTTGAACATAGGCCTCCTCTATAGACCTCCAGTTGCTTCGGTTGGAAGCGTCCAACCTTCCATCCATCCATTGCTGGACGTCCTACGCGCGCTTGCCTTGTTGGTTGTTGCTCCATTGACCAGCCTTGCAATGTAATTGAATGTTACTTGCAAGTCTAAACTAGGCTTAACTATCCTGTGCTTTTCGGCATTTTAATCCCGTATGGAAAAATGAGAAAAACATTAAAAACTAAAATATGTGTTCCATTGCCGTACCATGCCCCATATATTGGATAACATTAGCCTAAAGTTCTCAACTACGATGTAATTTTGAATTTGGTGGTTTTCCTTTGAACTACGAGTATTTACTATTTTCTCCCCGGGTCCCACGGCGGTATAAGTGAGAATAGCCCACGGCCGCTACTGCATCATGCTCGCATCGCGTGGGAGACCGGTCGGGCGGGGGCAAAGTCCCAAGCACATATATCATCTATAAACAATGCAATCTAGTCACTAGGTCCATTGTCAGCATTTTATGTTTAAAATTTTAAAAACTCGACCTTTCAAATCAACTAACTGCGTGAAGCTTCTAACATTTATACAATTCCCTTAACGAATTTAATAATATTATTGACCAAACAACATTTTGATGCAATTTCTCGGATTCTTATGTCAAACGTAAGACGTCGCTAATAGGCACTTAAGTATCACAATTATCCAATCAACGAGAATAAAAACGTTATTGTTTTAATTAAATAATGCTTGTTTACTCGTATTACGATAATGTATTTTCTTTTCTAAAAATAAACGCAATTTACTGATAACTTCCTAGAATGGATATCTAGGTAAGTAGGTATAAAACTATTTAATAGATAAAATTGTTTATCAGAACTTTCTGGTGTTGCCGTTCCTAGTTGCCACTGCCACATATCATAGACGGCGGCCACAGTTCGCACGTGTATCTAAATCACGGGAGGCACTTATGTAGTTGTGTGATGTATTGCTCGAGTTACAGTGCAGTTGTTTGTTTACCGCAAGCCCTGCGCGGGCGCAGGATATCGGCAGGGCCGCGCACGGCTGGATTAGCGTAACCGGGTCGCGACCGTCTACCATCTAACCCACACTTGAAGACACTATTTATACTCCTCTCCTCTCGCCTTCGATACGTGCCACCTGTGCCTGGGGGCACTTTCACACAACTCATAGAACTTGTCCATATTAAGCTAACTAAGACATGATTAATACTCGTACAGTACACACATGTAGCACCTGCATAACGTCGGGGATAATGCTAACCCGTGTAACAAGCATAGGATAATTGGGTACATTTCTGGAAAAAAAAACAATGAAGTATCTCAGCTAGATATCACAAAGAATGGACACGTGTTTTTTCTTTTGTCAATCAAACAAAAAATTACGAAGACGAAATGCATCAAACTTCGGGAACAAGAATATGTCCAATCAGGAATACGACGAAAAAACGGCCAAGTGCGAGTCGGACTCGCGAACCGAGGTTCCGTACAAACCTGTAGGCAGTAACTTTAAAATTATTAAAAATATTTTTATTATAATAATATGATGTAACTAAAAATATACGGTTTTCGCAATTTTTCCTTTATCTGTGCTATATAAGAAGTCGCTTCGTACCAAATTTCAAGATTCTGAGTTCACGGGAAGTAGGTACCTACCCTGTAGGTTTTGATTCCCTTGCGAGTTTCGAAAATTTGCAGATATTATTTGCGGCATAAACGGCTGTATCTTTTGATTGCATTGGCTTAGAAGTTTGGTTTTTTTCACAGCTCCAAGGGACAGTAGACCTGAGTATTTGATATAAATTTCCTCCACGCGTTCCTGACAAAAAGGGTCTTGACAGACGGACCGACGGACAACAAAATGATCCTATAAGGGTTCGTTTTTTCCTTTCGAGGTACTGAACCCTAAAAAGGAATCAATCAGTTAAAAAGTGTACGTAGGTTTAACATCACCTTATTATTCATCACCTTAACATTTAACTGTCGGAAATATGTGTCCGATATTTTTGGAAATATAACTGACGAACATTACATTTACATACCTACATTTTTTTTAATCTAATTTACAACTAATTACTCCAAATTCGTTAAAGAAACAAATATGAAGTTAAAACGATCCCTTGTAAAACTACACGTAGGTACATCAGATACCTACGCAGTAGGTATATTTACGTATGGTAGATAAGCGCGAATTTGCATTATCCCGACGATAAGTCATTAAAATAACAACGTATTAACGTTGACTATGACGAAAGTACCTACCTACCTAATATAAAAGGATAACAAACAGAAAACCTTCAAAACAATGACGATAATCCTTCGAGCGATTCTCAGTCGCCCAGGGTTCCAGGTTGACATTCTGACTAATGACTATTTTATTGCCCGTTACAGCTTACGTTAGCTGCCCACGGGCCTGTTGATGTGTCTGACACGACCATAATATCACATTGAGGTTCCTTCTAATGCCCGAACTAAGTACATTATTCTATTAAGACGGATGTTCAATTTAGATAACTTTTTACCAACCTAGTGTTCACTAATTTATTGCACTTATTTGCTCAGTTTTGTCCGAGCTTCAAGCATATGCAAAGGATGAAAAGTAAAATTGGAATGAGATACTGAAAGATGTGACTAGAAATGAACTAGAACGCCTTATTACCTATTTAATAGAAATTGACCAAGTTCACGTGACTACCTACTGGGAATAAAATCCAAGGTAATGAAGTAAATATAAAATTAAAAAATAATCGCTGAAATCTATGTAGGTACGCGCGAAGCTTCTGAACGACAGAATCAATTTGAATAGTATTTTTTATTCACTTCTATCCTATATTGGTCCCACTGCTGGGCACATGCCTCCTCTCAGAACAAGAGGGCTTGGGCCATAGTTCCCACGCGGGCCCAGTGCGGATTGAAACTTCTCACGCACCATTGAATTGCTTCGCAGGTTCTGCAGGTTTCCTCACGATGTTTTCCTTCACCGCAAAGCTCGTGGTACATTGCAAATGACTGTAATTCCGCACATTAATTTCGAAAAACTCAGAGGTGCGAGCCGGTGGCTTAGGTTTGACCTATCGCCTCTCAAGCACAGGGTAGTGCATGGGTTCAATTTATATACTTAAAACTAAAAATCAATCAAATCAATCAAAATAGGTCAATAAAACTAAAAACCGGCCAAGAGCGTGTCGGACACGCCCAAAATAGGGTTCCATATCCATTACGAAAAAATTAAGTCATATTTTTCTAAGGATTTCGTATTTTATACCTACCTATATATTTTATACCTTAGGCTGCTATTTACTCTGAAACTACTAATAATTCTCAAGCAAACTTAGCCGTTATAGTTTTCCTTGTAAGTTTGATATACCTACTTACTACCATCCTGAATTTTTTCAAATTTTTTTCACCCACCGGTTTAGATTTTAGAGGGGGGGGGACGCTCGATTTTAATGAAAATTTGCACTTTAAAGTTGGATATTTCGCAAACTAATCACTAAATCGAAAAATCGTCTTAGCAAACCCCTAATGGTTCTAAAAGACCTATCCAACGATATCCCACACTATAGGGTTGGATGAGAAAAAAAATCACCCCCACTTTACATTTTTTTTTATTGTACCATTTTGTCGGCATAGTTTACATATATATCCGTGCAAAATTACAGCTTTTTAGCATTGATAGTCCCTGAGCAAAACCGCGGACGGACAGACAGACAGACAGACATGGCGAAACTATAAGGGTTCCATTTTTCCATTTTGGCTCCGGAACCCTAATAATATTGTTTCCACTGTTGCTATTTCAGTCCCTCGCCATCGAAGTGAAAAGCAGAGTGTAAAACTCGAGCATTAAACCCATTTTCCCCTCGACGTGTCTATCCACGTAACGTCTTGGGTAAAATGGCTCGTTTTATGCCATTGTTGTACAATCTACTATTTTTTAGTTGTGTTCAGGACAGGGTTTGTGTGGAACAAAATTTAGAAAATAAAGTGGAACGGAGGCGATGCCGCGGGCAACAGCTAGTTAAGTTTAAAAGAAGATTAAAAACCATATATGTAAAACCGCTACGAAGTTTACAACATCATAATTCATCAGTGACTACTACAGATGCTACTACTTAGGCATCGTTCCGTCAAAACATTGCTTCGTAAACAAGCTAATTATGACTTTCGCCAATAATAATGCCGTTATTTTGTCTGCAGAAAAGTTACGAGCGGAGCAGGTTTCGAGTCTATAAATTTCTAAATAGACCCGGAGATGGTGACACAAAATATTAGATCATTTGTACCAGTATGGCGATTCTTCAGGGGTCTAATTACGGAATGACAAAAAAAAATGATGGTCATAGCGCTGGTACCGGCGGCCTACCGGCGGTCCAATCGCGTGGGCGTTAATCGAACGTGTCGGATAATAAACGAAAATCTAAATGCAATACTGGTACAAATCGTTTGCGAAAGAAAAGAATTACTATTATATTATTATTTGCGGCGGTATGGTGGCCATTTGGAACCGCCAGAAAAGTATGGCATGGTGTATTTCGTGAATGGCTCGACGATGATTAGATGTGCAAAAATTAGCCTGGAACAAATGAATGAATTGTTTTTTTAATTAATGTATTCGCGTCGGTATGGCGGGCTGTAAGCCACACCGGAGAAGTATGGCATTACGCTACTGCCTACATCATTTTTTATCGACTATTGGAAAACACAATCATTTTTGTGAAACAAATCGTTCGATTTTCGTTATTTATCTGACACGTTCGATTAACGCCCACGCGATTGGGCCGCCGGTACCAGCGCTATGACCATCATTTTCTTTTTCGTCATTCCGTAATTAGACCCCTGAAGAACCGCCATACTGGTACAAATCATCTAATATTTTGTGTCACCATCTCCCGGTCTAAAACGATTCCCCATAGTTATATTTGCTGCATATTTCTCTCAACTCTCCCTGTATACTTAAGGAGTTCTGCGTATACTCGCTTTTGATGTTATTCGACAATGTTAAGACGACTACTGAGTACAAGGCTTTCCCCTTTACACTTTGTTTACTACACGGGTTTACGAAGCTATAAATATGTTCCGTTTGACAGACATCGTAAAATCTGTGCTAGGATGACTCCACCCACCAATTCGCCTCCAGTTTCGGCATCACTTTTCCTGGAATCCTACCTGAGCATGCAAAATGTAACTATTATAACTTCAAAGTGAACAGCCGTTGGTGTGAATGTCAACTTTCTATATTTGTTTTTATTTTCGATTAAGTAGTGTTGAACCTTAAAAGGTCAAATCTAGGAAGAATAAAGAGTAAAACAATAAAGGTCGGGCGACGGTCACGCAACTTCGAGACGCGGACGCCAACAACGAGTACGAGTAGGTACCAGTCATTTCTATCACAAAGTTGCATCTAATGAGGCGTTGCTAATTAGATGTTATAACAAAACAAAAGTCAGTTGATATCTGGCCTTGTCAAGTTGCAGATTATGGACATCAATCATGCATTTTGTTTTTAGCTCTGAAAATAGATTGATTGTGTGTGTCGCTCTAAATCGGGGCAACGAAATTAGGACAATAGTTTGATAACAGATGTTAAACCATTGCGAAAGTTCATGACGGCGTTTCGTGATGTAGGTTAAATTCCCTCGGAATTAGGTGCAAGCAGCAGAACGTGCTAAGTCGATTCGATAAGATCGTGACGTTGTACATATACCTAACGTCATAACGTGCCCACTCATCATCCTACTAGACCACTAAAAGTTAAGAAATCTTAGATAAGAGAAAGTAGAGATTGCGTTGGTCAAAGGTGACGGGAAATTATATACAAATAAAAGTATCTATACCATTATAAATGTGGCCGTCAGTATATGCTGGTAAGAAAATAAGCAGTCAATAAATTAAACGGCATGACCATTACAAATAACTGTTCGAATAGATTTAAAAAGATATGATCATAATCGTATTTTTTTAAATTTTAAGTAAAAGTAGGTAATTAATGCATATTTTTTCAAACCAATTTAAGTGACTAACAACACGTCCATTAAGGTCCTGTGCAAGAATCCGTAACATAAATATAGCCCTTTTGAACCCAAGAGTTAGTGTAAAATACTGATGTGATTAGTTATTCTAGGGCTCGATATCTCTTCAAAGTCCATAACGACAATTGTAGAAAGTGTATTATTAGGTCCTGCATAATAATAGACATTCCCAAAGACGTCTGGAACTCTGGAGGCGCCAGCGACGGCACATGACAGCTTTCAAGCTTATCGTTGCCAATTAATTGTTGGAACAGACAGGGCCGATAGCGTAAACATTGTGTTCGGGTAAACAGATTATTTACTTTAAAGCTCCAACCCGTCTTCCGCGAGGCTATGGATGGGGTCAGAAAATGTCTTATACAACGTGTTATTTGTGATTCCCGTTAACTTAAGGGAACATTCGAAAGATCAAATGCTCATAATTTCTTTGACGCTAGTAGCCTAACTTTTACTGTAAAAAGATAATCAAGAATTATGATAGTTAATTAGGCGCAGGAAATCGGTACCTATTAAAGATTTTTAATTTGTGACGCTTTTTTTTAAGTTTGTAACTACAATATCGTGATTCATTTCATTCATAAGTACCTACATATTTAGAGCGTTAAAAAAGTGAGTTTCTCATGTCTCTCTCTTATTATGTGTCACATTAATGTAAACAAATTTGTGATTTTTTTAAATTTGATATTTGTTCATCATCCCAGCCTATATACGTCCCACTGCAGGGCACAGGCCTCCCCTCAGAATTCTACTTCATTTCTAACTCTACACTCATAATTTGTATAAATACAATACTATTTCGTTAATTTAATACTGGCCGCTCTTCTGTTAATGTGTGATTTTCTTCTAAAAACGTAGCGCAACTGACAACTTTGTAATTAAATTATCGAAATAGTATGTAACCTCGCTAAAATACTAATTGGCGCCTGTTGCAGTCGTAGCTTTTAGACTGGGCACAATAAAAAAGGGATTTAAAAAACAAAAACACAATCTAATTTAAAACATAGTATAAGTAATCGATTCTACTCTCGATTCTGAACAAACAACTTTCTCGTTTTCAGATATTTAATTAACACCTTGTATAATGTAAGTATGAAAAATTTAATTTCGATTTGGCCAAAAAGTTAATTACCAATTAGCATTATTGAGTGATTTTACTGTGAATAACATTATAAATTTTCCTTTTAAATTTACCCCCTTGCTACTGCAGATACCGTTGTGTATGAAGCAGGAAAGGCAGTGCAAGGCCAGTGGGGGCTGGGGGTGGATACTGCTGCGGCGTAAACTAGCCTGTCTACCCTGGAAATTGACCAAATGCACTGAATTCACCTTTCGACGGACACTTTTGCATACATAGAGACCGTCCTTTAAATTCTACATTCCTCCAATTGGTGAATTTCAAAAGTTTTATTATAGCCATCAAAAACAATTTTAGCCCACTTATTTATTTATTACTGTTTTATTAACCCCAATAAGCACTTAAGCACTTATTTACATGGATACTAGAGCGCAGAATAAGTAATAAGTAGGTAAGTAATTCTTTAACTTTTGGGACCACCCAAACAAAGCTCGTCATAGCTACTAATTACTTATGTTATGTGATACAATACAACAAGTATCAAAAGCCGACAAAAACCGTTATCATCTTAAGGTGTCTTATCTCAACCACTAGTTTTTTCATGGTAAAGTTTGTTTATAAAATGTATTATATTCCAGAGTAGATAACTTGTTCGAGTACAGTTTTATCAACATTTGGATACACAACACCGAGCAGACTGCAGAGCGCGGGCGACACACTTATGCGGCAATTAATTCTCATTAGTAGTGCCCTGAGGGCTCTATCTGTCAATAATATTGTCACCTTGTTTGTAAATAGCGTGGCTAAATAAATAAATCTGCGAACGATTGCAAAGAATCTGGTATTTATAGCTGAGACTGGTGTCAGTGACTCGTAGTAGGCAGGTCGTCGTCTGGTGCGCCGGCGCAGTGACCACAGGCTTGGCGGGATATTCCATCCTTGCTCATGTTTACTCCTAGCAGATAATGACCTATTACAACTATCTACTGCTTGTCTCATTATGATTGCATTTTTATAGTACCTATACAGGTATTAATTATTCAGTGAAGTAAATTTATATAATATATATTTTTTTTTATTTATTTATAAACCTGGTGTTGCCTGTCGCAGGAAATAGTTATTTGTCCAACAAGAGTGGAAAGTTGTTTTTTGACATAGATATAATAATTTGATTTGTCATCCAGTCGAATAAAAAAAAACTGAAATATACATTTCACATATATGACGGTCGAAGCATTCTACACTTCCACTGAACGTAGATATACCTATAGTTAGTGTTTAATTTTGTAACTAAGGGACACAATACTCGTACATCCCTGTATTATAATTATTATTATTTTTTGTACATTTTTCTTTAATTTTATATTTTAGTTTTTAAGTATTTTATTTGTAATTTTTTTGTTTTGAAAAATCACTTTCTGCCAAGTTTCTTGGGGCGCATTCTTCTTGGCAATTATGGTCTTTCCGAAAGCGCTGGTAGTTTAAAAAATGACGTGTAAAAGTGCCCATTGCGGCCTATTTACTGAATAAATGATTTGAATTTGAATTGAATGAAGAACATGTACAGTCACCAGTACCAATATCTAACACAACAAAGTCCCTATGCATAAACATCTGCGTCTCTACGTCTCTATTTCTAGGACCGGTAGAGGACCGCTATTAGGATTGCAGAGCTTAAAGGTGCGACCAAACCGCTGCTTAAAATACGGAATCGCAGTGACGTGTCATAAACTTCAGGTCTTTACCTAGACTTTACCGAACAAAAGTCGTGACGTTTACGGCACGTCACTGCGATTCCGCACCGTTTGTGTATTTTAAGCAGCGGTGTGGAAAGCATGCATAAAAACGGTGCGCATATACGATGCGTCACAGTTTTTTAAGCAGCGGTTTGGCCGCACCTTAATGCAGGTCACTGAATATACCATGCGAATGAAAATGGTGGATTGTCAAATTCAAAAATCGTGAGATAAGGTTGTTTTTAGTCCTAGTACTCGTAATACTTTCGATACTTAGTTAACTAGGTACGACGAAGTTAAAGAAAGCTAAACATTTTTGTACTGTACTGTACTGTTGCTGTTTATTTATCCTTACAAGTCAACGGTGCTTGATCTCAGTTACTACCCTTACGATTTAAGCGTACCGTGTGTAAGGTGGGAGGAGTGGGGTCAGCGGGCGCGGGGCGTGTCGGTCGCGCCGCCCATCGCCCGTTATTTAAGCGGCGCGCGCGCACGCGGCCCGGGCAGCCTCAGCCCGACCCTGCGCCGGAGAGCCGAGTGCGCGCGACACGCAGTGAGCAGCCGCGATCTCCTGCACTTAGGCGCCACCGACCTCCCCGGCATCTGGTCTGGCCTTGGCATCACCTCAAGAAACAGCTTACGTTCCTTTCTGCATAAAAGGTAAGTGCATTCTGATACGCCGTTTATTGATTTATAGTCAAATCAATCATCTTTTAATCTTGTGCTTTAATGCTACCTGAGTGAAAACTTTCTTTAACACTGATAAGATTACTACTGATGGAGTTCGTGTCATATGTATTTTTATTGAAACGTTAACTTTAATATACTTGTATAAACTCTTATTTTAATAAGGGTTCAACTAAATTCATAGTAATCAGATGGAGCTAAATAAGATATCCAAAATTATAAGGACTCTACCCATAAAGTGACTACTTACATTTCATTATTCTGTAAGGATATACATGTAATCTAAGAAATCCGACCCGATATTTTCAAATCTTAGATAAAATTTAAGTTATTATTTTGGCTACATACATGCGTGTATATCTAGCTACATACCAGTTATGTGCTGAATCAATCTAAATTAAGTTTTTTATAAATCATACTTATCACGATCAATCACGCGACCTATATATTCCTCATAACAAAAACATTATAATTAATTCTTATTTTATGCCATTTTTTTTAGTTTAATAGTATCATTTGTAACTGATAGCAACCGCATTTCAAAACATCAAAAATGTTAACCAACTACATTTTCATTGCCTATCTTTTGTTTACGAGAGATATCATAACAATGTTTTAGATTTAAGATTCTTCTACAAGTTAAACGGCTACCTAATTTTAATAATATTTTATATAGGTATACATAGTATATATTTTGATATATTGAGTTGGCACTCTTCGTATAATGTAGAGTCGATATAGAACATTACGATGACTACGTGGGCATAGTATATTCCTAATTAATGCTAACATAGATATAATGATTAATATCCAATTAATTAGGTAATGCCCATCGTTAACTAATTAATGTTAGGCATTAAAGGCGCCATCCTAGCAGCAAAAACATATCATTACTTAGTAGTGAAGTAGGTAAAGCGGTAAAATCAAAAACACATTAAATTCTTACTGTTTACATTCATTAATGTTGTTTTGTTACTTATGACAATGAATACACTGGGGTCCCTCACTAATTGATCTGTTTTAAATACATTCATCAGCGTAATTACAAGATGACTGTAATTTAGGTACCCTAACCATTGTTATTCTCAATAGTAGTAATATTCTACTTCCTAATAATAAACAAGGAAAGTGCATGAATAAGATCGTGCAATAATTAAATTCCTTATTTTCATAGGACAAAATTATTTATTAGTTTGTTCAATATCAATTTATAGGTATTTTTATGCAGGTATTAGCAGAGCCCCTCTCCTAAGCAAAATGTATACGCAGCGTGGGGTAATTTTATTTGGTTACTAACATAGATTAACAGGCATAAAATATTAAGACTTTTCAGACTTATTTTACTGGTAAAATATAAGAGCTACCTTCGTACGAAATTTCAAGTTTCTATGACAACTGGAAGATTCCGATTCCTAACAGTAAAACGTCTCTACATACCATAATCAACATTTTAAAGCCTATGTAAAACCATCTTCACTATCTTTATGTTATCAATCGTAGCAGGTAGGTAATGTCGGATTCATAAAAGTCGGGTTGTAGATAATAAATCACATATTAATTTAGCTGTGTCTACTTATAACTTTAATAGTCGTTTAACCAATATTTATTCAGCAATTTAATTACTAATCACTATTATCGGTCGTGCGCCAGAACGAGCTTAAGCAACTTAGACTTGGCCTAATCCACTTACATCTTTAGCAAAGTGGGTCCTTTTAATGCCTAGAAAATACGACGATACCTGCAGGTATTCTTTATTTAATTTTATTAATAATAATTTGTTGCCCGAGACTTCATCTGAGAAGATTTTGTTGATCGCTCTCCCGCGGGAACGATGCCGTTTTAGAGAATAAAAAGTGTTCTGTGTTATAAACCTACCTACGTTTAAACTTAATTTATCTGTGTGCCAAATTCGTAAAGCCATTTTTTGCGTGATATTATAATGTTATATTATAAATATAAATGCGAATGTTTGGATGCTTAGTTAGATGTTTGAATGTTTGTTACTTCATCTATACATTATGTATGTACCTACAGTAGAATTCATAAACCTGTGAGCAAAAATTTGATCAAAAATATCTGAACACGACTCTATTGTTAACGGCGTAGAAGCGTGTTCAGATATTTTTGATCAAATTTTTGCTCACAAGTTTATAACTCGACTGTATCTCTATATCTAGGTATGTAGACTATAGCAAAAATAGTTTTTCCTATAACAAATATACTTTTACCTATAAATTTATTACCAAGTGGCCTTTACAATAAGTAGATTTTGCCGTTAAGTTTAGAGGTTAATTAAAGTTACAATTTATTATCATCACCCACGTCAGTTGAATAAGGAAAACTCTGCTCTCCGAATCGTTGTAACAATGGCTTCCCAAGCAAAAGCAGTAGTAACCCGCAATAAACTAGGGCTTACTAAGGTGACTGTAGAGTCTGCAGTTAATTAGCCGTAAAGTAATGGAAGCCGCCACACTAAGTCTATATAACTGCTATTAATAATTCGCATTATGCGTGATGGCTTCTATAATAAACCTGCTGTTTAGTAATATCTTATATACCTGTTCATAAGTAAATAGCATCATACGTTTGCGGTTTGACTACATTGCGCAACTGAACTTTAGCAATAATAGCAATTCCTACAGCTATGTATTATAGTATGGGAGGCCATGATGCTAAATGGGTATTTACTCGAGCGTCGTGCAAGACCTATTCGATTTTGTAGATTAGTTGATAGGGAGAAAAAAGTTATAATGTGATATTTCCCGTTCCAGGGGTGGGGGAAGCGTCTACAGATTTTCAAAAATGCAAAAAAATACAGCATGTATTTTTGTATACAACCTCAAACTTTAAGGGTAGTTAGAGAGGGCGGCCCTAATAATCACAGTTTATTATGTTATAGTAAAAAATGTTAGACTTATATTATTGTCCTTATAAAATAAATTAGCACGCAACGTATGACTATGTGATCTATTTTGTTTTTATTCAAAACGTCGCACCTGTTGACGTGACAGCTGTCACAGAACCCTTCTCTCGGATCTCGTATCAAATTATTGTACAGTCACCAGCATTAATATCTGCCAAAGCGGAGCGTGCAAAAATATCTGACAAGTCCTTCCCGCCCTAGAAATAGAGTCGTATCAGATATTTATGCACGCTCGTTGTGTCAGATATTGGTGCTGGTGACTGTACGCATTACATTGCTGCTCGAAAAAATTTCAAAAAATAAGTACGCTCTGGTAATTAATTCTAAATTAATAATTTGGTTTAATATCGGTTCACAGCACTTATCTACGTCTGGTTACAGTTTGAGGCTATATCAACAATACACGCTGTATATGCTCGTATGTAGGTACCTATATATTAGGATTTCAGTTTTTAATATTCAGACTTCCAAGCAGTGTATTACTTTTTTTATTAATTAACTTTATAATAAAACGAACTTGGACTGAGGTCCGTTTTATCGCACAATCTGGCCGGCGGTCAGTCGGCAAATTGCTATAAAGAACAGATTCTTTTTAGAGCCGTAAACTTAATTGAAGTTCTGGGAACTATGAACGAATCCGCCGTCGTGTGTGTCTGACGCGAACTAATGGAGCGCTGTGAGACAGACCTACCTCGTGGCAATAAATGGTTTTACTGCGTCAGTTACGACTAACAGACAATGGTAAACCTTTAGATGGGCCTGGTAAATTCATTATTTTAAATATCGGCGCTGTCTAGCTACTCAAAATATCTATACCTAAACACTTTTGAGGGCCTAGACAGCTCTGATATTTATGTATGACGACTGTACAGTCGACGTCAAGGATATATCTCTAGATTTTAGTACAGTCACCTGCATCTGAAATAGCGGAGCGTGCACACGTCCTACCGGTCCTTTGTAGTACCTATGCGTTCTAACAACTTTATACAAAAGATCAAACAAGAAGTAACAGCGACAAGGTAGTAAAGTGTAATAGTTATTTGTGCAACAAGAGAGCAAAGTTGTTTTTTGTTGCGAGTGTTGATTTTGAATCCCGAGTAAGCGAAGGATTCTATAATTGAATCACGAGCGTCAGCGAGTGATTCTAGGTTAGAATCCTGAGAGCAGCAAGGGATTCAAATACACGAGATGCAAAAAACTTTGGTCTCGTGTGACACATACAATTTTTCACCTCAGCAGCGAGAAAATAATTTAAATGTAACATAAGAATAAAACCACATATAAGTACCTACCTGTTTACAAAACAAACACATTTTTTTTTAAATAGAATCCGATTATTAAGAAACAAATATAATAATAACATTTAAAACCATAAAAAAGTTTCCAGTAGATACAATAAAAATCTCATACTCATAACATGCATTGTAAGAACTTCTTGTAATGCAAAAGCTTCATCTTGAAGTCATTTAAAAGGTTGAACAATAAACGATAATAATAAAAGTTTAATAACATTAATAATTTATTATAAACTAGCTTTTACCCGCGGCTTCGCTCGCGTTAACCATTAACATTTCAAAGAAGCAAGCAATCAAGCAAGCAAGCCAGCAAGCATGCAAGTGAGCATGTAAGCAAGCATGCAAGCAAGCATGCAAGCAAGCATGCAAGCAAGCATGCAAGCAAGCGTGCAAGTAAGCATGCAAGTCAGCATGCAAGCAAGCATGCAAGTAAGCATGTAAGGAAGCATGTAGTTATGCAAGGAATAGTGCAAGCAAGCATGAATTCGAGCATGCAAGCAAGCATGCATTCAAAGCTGCATTCAAGCATGCAAGCAACCATGCATTCAAGCATGCAAGCAAGCATGCAAGTAAGCATGCAAGTCAGCATGCAAGCAAGCATGCAAGTAAGCATGTAGTTATGCAAGGAATAGTGCAAGCAAGCGTGCAAGTAAGCATGCAAGTCAGCATGCAAGCAAGCATGCAAGTAAGCATGTAAGGAAGCATGTAGTTAGGCAAGGAATAGTGCAAGCAAGCATGCATTCAAAGCTGCATTCAAGCATGCAAGCAAGCATGTAATTTTGCAAGAAATAGTGCTAGTAGTAAGCATGCATTCGAGCATGCAAGCAAGCATGCATTCAAGCATGCAAGCAAGCATGCAAGCAAGCATGCAAGCAAGCATGCAAGCAAGCATGCAAGCAAGCATGCAAGCAAGCATGCAAGCAAGCATGCAAGCAAGCATGCAAGCAAGCATGCAAGCAAGCATGCAAGCAAGCATGCAAGCAAGCATGCAAGCAAGCATGCAAGCAAGCATGCAAGCAAACATGCAAGTAAGCATGCAAGTCAGCGTGCAAGCAAGCATGCAAGTAAGCATGTAAGGAAGCATGTAGTTATGCAAGGAATAGTGCAAGCAAGCATGAATTCGAGCATGCAAGCAAACATGCATTCAAAGCTGCATTCAAGCATGCAAGCAAGCATGTAATTTTGCAAGAAATAGTGCTAGTAGTAAGCATGCATTCGAGCATGCAAGCAAGCATGCATTCAAGCATGCAAGCAAGCATGCAAGCAAGCATGCAAGCAAGCATGCAAGCAAGCATGCAAGCAAGCATGCAAGCAAGCATGCAAGCAAGCATGCAAGCAAGCATGCAAGCAAGCATGCAAGCAAGCGTGCAAGTAAGCATGCAAGCAAGCATGCAAGTAAGCATGTAAGGAAGCATGTAGTTATGTAAGGAATAGTGCGAGCAAGCATGAATTCGAGCATGCAAGCAAACATGCATTCAAGCATGCAAGCAAGCATGTAATTTTGCAAAAAATAGTGCTAGTAGTAAGCATGCATTCGAGCATGCAAGCAAGCATGCATTCAAGCATGCAAGCATGCAAGCATGCAAGCAAGCATGCAAGCAAACATGCAAGCAAGCATGCAAGCAAGCATGCAAGCAAGCATGCAAGCAAGCATGCAAGCAAACATGTATTCAAGCATGCAAGCAAGCATGCAAGCAAGCATGCAAACAAGCATGCAAGCAAGCATGCAAGCAAGCATGCAAGCAAACAGGTTTACTAATGTTTTGGCGAATAACTTTTGGCAACCTGTTTCATTTCGCAACTTTTCATTTCCCAACTGTTTAATATTTCTGAAACTGTAAATATTTCAGGATTTTTATAAAACTAACCTAACCTAACCTAAAGGGTTCTACACGATGGCCCTGAAATAAATCCTGAAATATTTACAGTTTTAGAGTTTGCGAAATAAAAAGTTGCGAAATGAAGCAGGTTGCCACACATGCTCGTTTGCCATCCAGTCGAATAAAAAAAAAAGTTACGTTGCGAAAAGGCAGTACTCGAAGCAAACATGCAAGCAAGCATGTAAGCAAGCATGCAAGCAAGCATGCAAGCAAGCGTGCAAGCAAGCGTGCAAGCAAGCATGCAAGCAAGCATGCAAGCAAGCATGCAAGCAAGCGTGCAAGCAAGCGTGCAAGCAAGCGTGCAAGCAAGCATGCAAGCAAGCATGCAAGCAAGCTTGGAAGCAATCGTGTAAGCAAGCATGTGATTATGCAAGAAATGGTGCAGCTAGCAAGCAAGCATGCTTTTTAACACATTATAAAAAAAACGTTTTGTGTAATGTGCATTCATAGTCTATGTAGAGAGTCAGCTCAGCGGTTAGAATACAAAAACAAACTTTTGGTCATCCCTTGGGAATGGCAATTTTTTTCGGGATAAAAAATATCCTTGAACTAAAATAATTTCCTTGCTCACCCGCGACCTTACAATAGCTAAGCTTATGCAAAATATGCGTGTTCATGCAGTTCCTCCACCTCCACACTGTAAGAACACACACAAATCACACAAACCCATCCATCACCACCACCACACTACACTGACGCGTTTCGAACTCAAACAGAGCTCATCTTCAGAGTGACACAACCGTACACCATGCTACCAGTTGTTAGACTAACGAACCACAACCACCGTTTTAACTTGTCACTGTAACTCCCCAAGTACCCACGTATATTTTTTCTCAAACAAAACAAAACTACCCACAAAATATTAATAAACTTTAACTGTCCTATAAAACTACCTTGTTTTTTTATTATTTTACTGTCAATTAACTGCCATTGCTGAAATTGACAGTAAAATAATTAAAATAATTCTGGACCTCTAGTATGACGTATGCAAAATTTCATAGGAATCGGCGCAGTAGTTACGGCGTGAAAGCGTAACAAACAAACAAACAAACTCACTTTCCCCTTTATAATAGTATATAAGGAAGGATGTTATTAAACCTTTAAATATGAATTTTATTAACATTTCTATTACATAAACATAAATAGATGTTACAAATTCATTCAATTTGACAAATATTTATTCCAACTGTAGAGGCAGTATACGGAATTCTTTTATAAAAAAAAAAACAAGAGAAGCGGCTTTCGTGCAACGAGGTTGCATACTTTATTAAAAGATCGGAAAAATTTACATTTTGGAAATATTTTGTTGTCATCTAATTTATTAGGTACTTATCGATATATTTTTAATACCATAAATTAAATTTAAGATTGTAATCAACACATTTACTCGCTTTTTTCGTGTTGTAAGTCAAGTGACAGATGAAAGTGAAGTACAAATATATTTGAAATTCATTGAATAGACCCAGCACTGTACCTACTCAGGATTTTAAAAAAATAATTAAAAAGTTACTTGGTCTCACGGAGTGAGCAAAATGAGATTTTGCTCACTGATTTCTCGTAGCAAAACCTGCTTGTTTGAGGTGCTGAGGTGAAAAAATTATTATATTATATAAGCTAAGAATTTGCTCAACAGGTCTTCACTAGTTACTTTTGGGAGGAAATAAGTTTAGGTACCTAAGACTTAAGTTCTTAAAGGGATATTTTCCCCTTATTATTCAAAAGAATGTAAAAGAAATAAAAAAATTTCGGCAACTAATACGTAAATGTAAAAAAAAAACAATACTCTTCTTAATGAGGAGAGATGCAATGTCCGTTTGCGTCGCAGTGCTCCTCGCCGACCTAGCACAAAGATTCGCGAAGTGACACTGACGAAACGATAAATTACAAAATAACTGTTGTTGTTGTAGATATCTGACAGGTCAAACTTTAAATTGGGGTCGAAGGCAATCGGTCCGATGCCACGACCGACCATCTTTGACTTGTGACTGTGACCTGTAATCACCGATCATTGAGTGGCTAATCATACTGAACAGGCTATGTTTTCGTGAGAAGTGACAAAATAGTATAACAAGTAAAAAACTTTTGCCAAGTATGAGTATGAACTAAATAGACTCTGCCTATAGTTAGATTTAAGGGGATCCCATGCCCCAACGACCTTCGATCAGAATTCCTTTGTTTTCTAATGTTTTTTGTAGCTTATTATATTAACAGCAACGGCTTTAAGCAATATAGTATCCGATATTTACTTCAAAGTTCATTGTCTTCAAGATATTTGGCATCAAAGATGAACAATTTTAGGCCAAAAACTGGTTTTTGTGTTAATTAGTTTCAAATGAAAACTCGACCATTTTTTAGAGGCGTCAAAGACGAACCCAAATATGTAGATTTCGTATATATTAGATCTTTCACGTCAATAGAGATACGAAATAAGTGTTTTTTTCAGACAATGTTTAAAAAAATCATACAAAGGATTCATTATTTTCAAAATCCGGTAGACAAAAATGGAGATAAAAGATTGGAGAACCGATAGCCGTTTGACTTATTATTCTATCTGTAGTGCAAAAGTAGGAGATACGATTCAAAACTTGTCAAAAATCGATGAAAACCTCGGGTAGCCCCTTAAACAAACTCAAAGAATATTTTAGGTTTCTCAAGTTTTACAGTAATTGACATTGATAATAATTGAGAAAACCTCGGGTAGCCCCTTAAACAAACTCAAAGAATATTTTAGGTTTCTCAAGTTTTACAGTAATTGACATTGATAATAATTGATTGAAACGTGTGTCTGATGCTATTTCGGGCCTAAGTGCTAGTATAATTCGCGTAGGTAGACGGCACTAGGTTACGCGGGAGCCACCTAGGAACAGATCAGACGCGAGGTGTCTCGTCGCACTAGAGCCACTGACCGCCGCAACCCGCCAATTGGGAGAGCCGACGTTACACTTGACCCCGCAAACTCTTAAATTGTCTTTTGTTACGAGCTCAGATTTAGGTAGGTAAGTACCTATGTACACAGCTGTTGCTAAGCTCCACCGGCGCTCAGCCACGTGTCTGTATCGTAAATACTCACGCCGCTGTCTTGCGTTTTGATTTATACGGCAGACTTAAAATAAATTACTATGTAAACAAGTTTACCTACCGTGCCTGTGTAGTACTGTCAGGTACTATGAAATATAGAATTGCAATCATACGATGGCATACTCGATTGCGGTCTATTTCAACCTTTCAGTCATAATTACCGAACTGTTAAGTCATAGCGCCTTAGGTCGGTTTTCTGATATAGACAGTGACAACACTACTTACGGCGTAATTACCCTGTAAGTATTACCATGAAGGTATAATTTTATCCGTCTAACTCTAGCTAACGGCTTGAGCAACGTCTCGTGACTAAGGTCAAATTCAAAATTAGTCGAGTTTGCTAAATAAAAATGTACTAAATAAGTAGGTACTAATTATTACTTATCCGAAAATATTCAAAAGCCTACGGTTTAGCTTGTGCATGGAGGATAGGCGACACTCGTCTCCCCTAAATCCTAAAGTAGTGTGTTCAAACATAATATAATGTTTTTGAAAGACCTCTCCAATGATATCCCACACTACATTATAGTTACTTAATAATTATTTTTTAAACTGTTTTAACAAGCGTTATTTCTAACCGACCTCATTAATTAATGTCTATTTTTTTGACTCGACTTTACATATCGCAGGCGTAGGCGCGTAGGGTACCTAGCCTAGGTACTAATCAAATTCCTTCTTCTAAAATCTCATCTCAAATTGCACTTACCTTTATCAAAGGAATTTTCAATAACTTGACTCACTCACATAAAGACCTTAAATTTAGGTACGCTAAAATATATAATATCCGCAGTGAGTAAGATCGTATTCATCAGGATATGCCTAAGCGTTTCATGTGAACCGTTTACTCTGAAGAGTAGATCTGTGCTACTTCATCGCATAAGGTAACGTGCGTTAAAGCAAACAAGGCAAGGCTGCAAATCGAGACAGGGATTCACGTAATTATCCAATCGAGTGCACTAGCACCGAGCGAGACAGCGCAGCCGAGCGCGAGCGGCGCGCGGCGCGGCGGCCGCCGCGGGCGCAGCGCACGCGCCCTGCGTGTGACCGACCCGACCCACTGCGCGCCACGCAAACCGACAACACCTCGTTACTCGTAATAACGCTCTTGTTCCATCAAACATAATCTCAGGGTGTACCCTACAAACCCTAAAAAAAACCCTGACTTCTCCCTGACTTTCCCTGACCACATTTCTAAATTTCCCTGACCAATCATGTACATTTCAAAACAAGTTATACTGATATGTTGGTGTTGTGTTGATTTTTTTACTGCCCGAGATACTAAGCTAGACCCGATGATGGGAATTCACTGCACACCGAACATGCACACTTTTTCTCTGACTTTTTGGATTTCTAGCAAATTTCCCTGATTTTCCTGACGACCTTGAGTTTCCCTGACTTTTCCCTGACTTTCCAGAAAGTGGGACATCCTGATAATGCGTGCATTAGATTCGCCATTAATTCCTATACTTTCTTGAAAATTATTCCCAAGAATAAAGAGGCTGACTGAGATGTTGGTACCGATTGCTTTTGAATGAACTGTTCTTCAAAGAGTACCTTATTAATTATTTACCTACTAATTCTAAACAATTCGGATTACTAATATATGGGCAAAAAACTTTTCCCAAAATATCACATCCCAAAATATTTTACTCAAATTATCATTTGCCAAATATCATTTGTTAAAACAACTTATCGCAATTTTACAGTTAATATTTTTTTTGGCAAAGTATTGTTTCATAAATAATTACTTAGTCATGTTTCATATTACCAAGTATTATTTAGTCAAATGTATCGTTTGGCATAACGAACCGTACTCTTCCCAAAATATTGCATGGCTTAATAACCTACTTTTCTGGTAGTAGTTGGTTTCTGAGTTTGGTTCGTGTGCGAAGTGTCATTTTGAAGAATCATTTTTGTGGAATATTATATTAGCCAAAAGAAAACATTTGCTTAATAATCGTTTGTCGTATTAAAACTTGACAAAGAAAGTTATGCCAAATGATAATTTTACCAAATGAATACAACCCGAAATGTAAATAGGTATGCTAAGGATTCGTTTGGGAAATGAAACAACTCGTACTGCGATAAGTTTTTCGGGAAGTGATATTTGGCGCAAGAAAAATATTTTGCCGAAACTGCAGTACACCAAACAATTCATTCCATATTTCGATATCAGACATTAGCCGACCGTGTGAACAGCAGACAGAACGATCGAGAAGAGCCATGAATGAAGATAGGTACTAACCAGGGGCGATGAGTAGACATTAAATCAATCAATCAATAATTTTATTTGTCAAAACATAGGTAAATGTACAGAGATCTTATGAATGAAATACATGTAGTGTGTGTGTGTGTGTGTGTGTTTCTTTGGGGAACAGGTAGTGAGAAAAGTCGGCTTAGGCTGCAACAATTTGCATTTAGTCTACACAACTTTTGCCATACCTAGTCTAGTAGAAATCTAAGTGCTACGGTATACCACGCCACCGCAGCACTGTTTCCGCCACGGCTTCGGTTTACTCCAGTTTTGTTACTTTGGAAGTTTTAAAATATAACACTAAAAGAAAACTATGCGATCGATGCATATGACCGAGTGCAACAAAAAATAAGATGTCATGTCCCGCCTTCATTAAATGTACAACTGACTAGAGCTCAGATCAATCTCATTTTGTTTACGTTCCTTCACGCTTTGTATAGGTATCGTTCATACTGCGTTTTACTGTAAACTATCAGGTTACAGATTCTTTTAATGTTCTGCTTCCCACCCACCTGCGTATAACAAATGCGAGTGTCCTCCGCCTTATATTACACCATGATGTAAGCAAAACGCACCAGTAAAGCAATAGCACCCACCCCACACTATTCTTAGCACGGCACTTAAGAAAAGGAAGAGGCTGATTTGCATTTTTATCAACGAGGAAGGTGAAGTCATCATCATTTTGTTCAACCGTTTAAGAACTCTGCTACATAAATTTATAACAGACTTATTATTAGCTGCATCCGAGTAAAGTGCAGCTTGGCACGAGGAAAGCTCGCCTTGTTATCTGGCCGGGCTCCTAAATCGGATAGTCTGAATCTAAGACATAAAACATATTTGTTGTTGTACTAGATCTATAAATGGACTGTTCCATATAAAATGGTAGCAGCAAAGTGGTGTTATTTTCCTGTTTACGGCGCGGGACGCTAAGTGGCAATCTAAGATGCAACTGGACTGCACGTGGATACTACCGTCGCTGCGCCTTACGCGCGCGCGCCGCGCTCTGCGAGACGCGGCGCGCGCGCAGGCGTCAGCAGCGCCGCTCAATGCCGCTCATGAATGGACGAGACACAACCATGGCATGGCCCTCATTTGTAAACACTACTGGCATTGTGTATACCTGAACGTGAAATCGATTAGGTAATAGTTAGATAACTCAATAGCGCAGTCTACTAAAATTCGTTTCTTGCAACTTTTTTCCACGCACGGTAAAACTTTGGAATTAGCTGGCAACGCCGGTATTTCCGGACCGGTGCAACTTGGGGATCTTCAAATATCGAGCCTACTCTTTTCTCAAAGTGCCGCCAACGCATCCATATCTAACTCAACTTATGGTATGAAAATCCATGGACGGGTGATTGCTTTCCCCCAGGTGACCCGCATGCTGCTTGACCCCATCATATTAAATAAAAATCGGTCAAGTACGAGTCGGACTCGTACATGAAGGGTTCCGCAAACAGTTCAGTAAAAGTTTTTCTTAAAATTCTTCTAATATAAGTTTTTTTGCCGTTGCTAGTTGACTACCTTGGTCGCCTAGCAACGGCTATAAACACCTAGCAACCAAAAAACGCTTAAAAAGCACGTTTCTTGTATGACGACCCCCTTTAATTTGTAACTTTATTTTATTTTTAGTATTTGTTGTTATAGCGGCCACAGTAATGCATAATCTGTAAAAATTTCAAGTGTCTAACTTTTACGGCTTAAGGTAAAGCTCTGTGGCAGACGGACGGACAGACAGACAGACAGACAGCGGAGTCTCAATAATAGGGTTGCGTTGGCACCCTTTGGGTACGGAACCCTAAAAATGGATTCTGTAAGTCGCGTACTTAGTATATAAAATGGTTTAACACAACGAGCGTAGCAACAACGCCGCCGAAAACGTAAACTAACCCATAAATATCATGTTACAGTTCATTCATCGCAGACTTACCTACCTATAGCACTTTGAAGCAAAGCTTACTGAGACCAAGAAAATGTTACTTTATACCTAATAATAGCAATACGTACCTATAAGATATTATTTGTTTATAATATTTAAATAATACAAAGACATTAATAAACAGCGTGAATTAATCGTGAGAGCTCCGAGCTGAACATTAACGTTGGAAAGTTAAACAAGTGATGGGAATCGAACTTTGTTCGCATCACTCCGCTCGGTTCGTTTAAAGTAATTGGCATTGGGTGATAAAAGCAGATATTGCTCCCCCCTTATCACTCACAAATAAATCATTTAATGCAAGCGTTATTGATAAAATGCATTTTCACTGTGAAAAGCAATACACTTAGGAAATGACAGAAGTGTTTAAGGGATCAACGATTACAAGGCGTCGCCCGTATCGGGTAGCAGCTACCCTTCGCTATAAAAGTGGAGAGCTGCTCGGGTTACGCACATTCGAGGCTCACCTTACCAGGTTACTATACACTCGAGAAAAAGCACGAATAGCCATTAACAAAAAAAAGTACCAGATTAGCGTCGATATTTACCTTACAGAAATTTCAAAAGTTTTGCTCAAGGTTCTGGTCTTAACGTTCCTTGTTCCTTGTTCCAGCAGCGGCAATGCTCGTGAGCAAAGCTGTGCAATTTCTGCTGGCGCTGGCGATGATGTCGGAGCCAGGTGACGCCGCCACCACGTCGGCAGTCAAGCTGTGCGGCCGCAAGCTGAGCGATATCATGAGCCGCGTCTGCCACGCATACAACAGCCCTTCTTGGGATGATCCCACTGGTTAGTATTGGAAACGATATAGTGAAGATAACCGCGAATTTATAATTACCTTCTATTATAGAGTGATTGCCGTACCACGGGATTGTAGAATCCTGTACCGGATTTAACCAAGTTTTGATTTTCGCCTAAAGTTCGTAGTTCATCGTCATCGAATTATTTAATCACAACTAATTGCAAAAAAATGGCATAGGTATCAATTTGTTTTGAAGCACTTTTAACCTTTTTCAAGACCCGTCTTCGCAGTCACGTGATAATGATGATGAACGTGAAAATGATGAACATTTCACGTTAATATATAAAACTGTAAGATTTGTATTATTGCTATAATAAGACATCCTACCTTCATTTCTCAACTCCTTGGCAATGTTTAGGACCGTAGTGTTATTATTTTTCGACCTTATTGTAGCAATAAATAAAATACAGGAAGAGAGCCATTGCACGGTCCTCAGCGGCATCATATCAAAACAGAGACCAAGTAAACAACAACCTATGAAGGGCTAACTCATTCGTAGTATCGGGATATAGGAACATGATACCTAGAAATAGTAGCTGAAATTAAACGTCAACATAATTAGAGGCAGTTAAATAAACAGGCAATTAGATAATGATCTAATTAAATACTGAAAGACGAGCCGCACGAGAAACGCCAAAGTTTAAATATTTCTCAGTCTTCTTTGCTGCTGGTAATTATGATTCTAATTGGATGGGTAAAATAATGGCATTCATTAATATAATTATACCTACTCGAAATATCTGACATCCGCAAAGCAACAACAGTTATCGATAAACTCTTAATGAGAAGGTCGTTACGATTCGATTGTCACATTATTGTCAACTATATTTATCTAGCGCCAGAAATTGCTAATTATTTTAATTCATAGTTTTATTTTTAGTATCATGAAAGTATTGAACTTCTACTTTATCAATGGGTTTAATTTAGGTTTGGGTTTTAATGTATTTTTTTGGAATCTCTTGTGTTATAGGTTAAAAATGTTTTCAATTACCTATATCAAAACAAAAGATACGAAGTTAGATAGTGAGAGATCCGGCCGCAAATTATTGACGTGTTTATCTAAAAGTTCATGGCACCCGGGCACCAGAGAGCCCGGGGTCAGAGGGCTATGGAGAGGGCTATGCTCGGGGTTTCTCTGCGGGATAGAATTAGAAATGATGATATCCGCAGTAGAACTAAGGTTACCGACATAGCCCGAAGAATTGCGAAACTAAAGTGGCAGTGGGCGGGGCACATTGCTCGCAGGACGGATGGCCGATGGGGCCAGAAGGTTCTCGAATGGCGTCCGCGGACCGGGAGACGAGCTGTCGGTAGGCCTCCAACAAGATGGAGCGACGACTTGGTTAAGATCGCGGGATCGCGGTGGATGCGGAAAGCACAAGACCGGTCTGAGTGGAGAGCCTTGGGGGAGGCCTATGTCCAGCAGTAGACGTCTTTCGGCTGACATGATGATGATGATGATGACCCGGGCACCAATTACTTTGAATACCTGGAATTTTTGAATTAAAATGTTTTTCCTGCAACTTTGATTAAATTACGACTAAGTGCTTCTGTGCTTTTGTAAATCTTAACATGTCCAAAAATTCACAAAAAATCAAGGTTGATGATGATGTGATAGTGATGCAATATAATTATGTAAAGAAGTTTTATTTTAGCGGAAACGTACATTATATAATTTCAAGTAGGTACATAAGGTGAATTGAAAGTAATATTTATAAGATATATGTACCTACTTATTCAAAATTTCACTACAGCAGACAGATATAAATTTTATTGGTCACGGTTTGCTTAAGTTAAACTGGTCAATTATATTTATCGATTCGAGTCTGTAATTAAACGATATGGGTTTCGATTACATTGCTTATTTTATCATGGCATTTGTGACCTTTTGGCTGTTTATATCTAGTAAACATAAGGACTGTTGTAACGCCAGACTATTTAACTAGTCACTAGATATTCGCAAGTGTAGGTTTGTTATTAGGTAGGTAGCTATAAAAAATAGTCCTACGAGATTGCCACGTTGATAAGTCTTTTCGTTATCTTCTTCGGTGATCATAAAGGGAAGATTATTTCTAATATTTACTATTCTTTTAAACTCGTTAGTTTTAGGAAGGTTTTAAGTGAATATTAGTCTTATTTCTTGTGTTTTGTTTCAGTAGTTGAGCAACCAGGATCAGTAGTGCGTCGGAAGCGGCAAATCGGCATCGCAGACCAATGTTGCACCTTTGGATGTACGTGGGAGCAGCTCAACGAATATTGCGCGATAAGTGCAAAGTAAGTTCTATAAATACTGCTCGATCACTTTAAAAGTTTATCTTGGTTACACAAGGCCGCGCAAAAGTTATACAAAGTTACAAAGAAAATTTAACAAGAACGACGGCAGCTTCTATAACTTTGAACGCTAGATGTATAGGCAAGCTTAAATTACACTGTGTATAATTTTGAAAACATTTGTTTGTGAATATTGATGAAATTTTTAAATTAGGTAAACATAACTTCGTGGAATTGAATTGAATGTCAATTTCCCGTTAGTTACTTCTTCGCAATATATACTCTTCCATGTAGGTACTATTCGTTGATATTAATCAAGTAATTGATGTAACACAGCTCTGAATCCGCGTTGGACGACGAAGATACGCACATAGTGGCCGAGCATACGGGAAGCGAGCGCAAACGGGAGGCAGTGCCGGCGCCCGCGCCGGTGGTACGCGCGGACACGGAGCGCAGCCGAGAGGTGGGACGCGGCCGGAGTCGCGGGTACGGGCGCAGAAGGGGCCGCCGTTGTTGGTGCCGGCGCAAGCGGCGCTCGGGCCGACGGCGTTCCTCTGTCATGGGTAACATGGTGTGTCTCACACTTGACGCTCACTTGTTCTCTAAACGATCACAGTCCATCCTTTTAATCCACTTTTTCGCTAAGATCATGGCGGGAATTATATTTATTTTATTTTTCGGTTATTATTAAATTATTATTGTTCGGTGACGGATACCAACAAAATGCTTCGTAGATTTTATAGCAGACATGAAGCAAGTATCCCTTTCACCGCTATGCGTCTAGGGATAGTCTGCTCTGCAATAAGCTCTAATTGTAGCGTAGTCATTTTGTTTATAGTTGCGACACATTGGGCTGCCAGTTTCTCAGTGAATGTGACCTTAAGTATTAAAATAAGTTCAATAAACTTGATTGTGATGCTCGGTGAATCAGCCAATCAAGGCAATCTTTCACATACAGCAGCATGCAGCATGTTGACAAACGAAAGATTGACTGCATTGACTGTTTTATTTGAAGATGATTAGGTTTATTTACATTATTTTATACACCATAAAAGGATGGACTAGATTTACGGTAGTTATTGTAGACAACACATGTAGGTAAAATTAACTGTTTTCTAAATTTTACGCGTTGTTGTAAAATTTTCCCAGTTAGACAAATCACATACCTACATTTTTGTACACAGAACAAGTTGGAGTCAAATACTAACAATCCATTATTAATGCTTCGCATGTTGGGTATATATATTTATTTAAAAAAATCATGTAACAGCATCTTCTCGTATTGTCTGATATGGCACGAAACTTACGCGCATATCATCTCACATATTCTCAAATATGCTACAGTTGTAATTATGATAAGATCAAGGGTCAACTGTTGCATTTAAATACTAGCTTTTGCACTTTAACGCAAATACATCAACAAGCACATTGAGAGTAGATAGATCAGCATTTTTCACAGACCCATTAGTTCACACATGTTAAGCTTCTATTGTCGAATGAATTCAAGGGTATTGTGCGGTCATATTTGGCAATTTCTAGGATATGAGTTAATATAGGTCAAAACAGATGCTTTGTGAAGTCTACGTTCGACTATTTATATAGCATTTTAATTACATCTGATTCGATTAATAAGTAATAGTTCCATAAGAGACATTGTTCGAAAACAGTTGTAACGCTCGTGTACGTGCGTATATCTACAGGTAAGACAAAATTTTAGGTAGGTTACTATTAGCAAGTACGTCGAACAAAAAGCAGTCACCTATTATTAATTGCTTTATTTATTGCAGTTACTTTGCTATTTTAATAGCAAAGTTCTTAAGACAATATAGCAATATATAACGATCCGTGAACTTTTGAAAATAAAATATTTTAACTGAGTAGACTATACGTAGGTGCAGTCGCCATCGGATATTTCGGAGCGGTCAAGGTGGCCAAAAATATCGGCACATGCACTATATTGTTAAGGTTTAGAGTTCAATGTGTCGATATTTTTGATCACCTTGACTGGCTTGGCCTAGCAGGATTCAAACCCGCTATCCCCAACTTCGTCAGAATCACAAACTTGTCTATATGCCGGGAACATCCGAACGACGTAGGGAAATAACTTATTTATTTTTTTATTGTTGCAGGATCAAAAAAATGTCCGGCCCGCAGCTGTCGTGGGAACCGTGTCCCCTCTGCTGATCTGGGGAAGCACGCTCAACGCGGACCTGCCGCCTGACAACAACAGATATAACTACATCGCGGTCTACTCATAACCTCTACGTATTCTGAAAAGGTTATTTTCAAAGCCTGCTCATGGCCATAATCCGGCTCGGAGGACCGTGTTTTCAAGAATACGAGTTTAGAAGCCTGCCTCGGCACACGAAAGCGGTGAAACTTTTTCGACAGCACGTTTTAACAACAATACCATATTTTAGACAGATATTTATATTGGATTAAGTAGATGTTTTTGTATAAGCTTAACTAGGTTCCAATCTTTTGTCAGTAATCGCAGTTCGTTCCATATATTGTAGCTGAAAATAATATTCGGTGCATTTACCTGTGAAAGAATTCTTTTAGGAAAATGCGGAATACATGCAGACAGATCCCAATATTTAGACTTACTACGGTCTATTAATCGTAGCATAAGTATCTAGTTTGACTGTGTTCAATAGTCATTATAGTAGGTTTAGTAGTAATGTTAGTTGAACTTGACTCCATTGCCCATAGATCAAATCAATTACCTTCATATCAGTGTGTAAATCAGGCAAGATTAACCAATTGAGAGCTAATTTCAATGCCATTCGTTCTGTTAATTATCCTAGTGTTACCTGTTAGGTAAACAACAAATACACTGAGGGTCAGAGTATTTTAAATAACGGCTTACGGAAAATGTTCCTTTCTAAATTTTAATTTATTTCAGCTTCAAAACGAAGGCTTTGCTGTTAAATCAATAGTAGTTTCCTTGTGTCAGTAACTAACTGATCACTGTAAATTATCATCCTTAATAATAGAAAGTATAGTTATACTAATCTAAGGTTATATATATATGTAACTAATAACTTCTACCATTTAAGATTTAAAGATCTCTAAAGCATCTGTGATAATTCCAACCGATAAAACTTTAATTTATGAATATTTTAGAAGTATCACCATAATTGTGTAGCTTAAAGTATTCCTTACCATGATAGCAAGTTTGAGTGTATTTAATTTTAAGTAAAGTTATTTTAACATAAGAGCAATTTGGACTGAGTGTAAGATGCTGCATTAGGAAAATCACAAGATGTACATTTTCTAATTTAAAATTAATTTCAAAATACAAACATCTAAGTAATAAAAATCTTTATTAATAAATATACACAATTTAAACTGTAATTATCTGTTTCATTTTACTACTAAGAAATTTTTAATTAAAAACACTTAAAATTAAATGCGGTCAAGTAAGTAAATCTAATTCTTCGCCTTTGTTTGATTGCTTCTCTTTTTCACTAACAGGCTTAGAAAAATAATATTTTTGTAAAATGACGTACTTGAGTGTCAATATGGCTGCAAGTCCCACGCCTAGTCAAAGCGGGCCTTTCTCTTTGTCTTCAGGGCTGGAGTCGAGTCTATCACCACCTCCTTGCGTGCTGCTTTCATTTGAGGGTAGTATTTGGAATCTCAAAGTGTTACCTTTATTTCTCTTTTGAACAACTTTGCCAACTGATTTGACGCCTCTTTCGATGATTGAATAAATCTTTTCCTGAAATATAAACATTATTAAGGATAATAACACATTTTTTTTTACACTTATGCGGTAAACTGTACATATATTAAAAGAGGTTTATATTCTAATGAGCTAAAAGAATATCCTTGCTCACCCGCGACCTTACGATAGTTAAGCTTATGCAAAATATGCGTGTTCATGCAATTCCTCCACCTCCACACTGTTGTAAGAACACACACAAATCACACAAACCCATCTATTACCACCACCACACCACACTGATGCGTTTCGAACTCAACCAGAGCTCATCTTCAGAGTAACACAACCAAACACCATGCTACCAGTTGTTAGACTAACACACCACAACAACCGTTTTAATTTGTCACTGTAACTCCCCAAGTACCCACGTATATTTTTTCTCAAACAAAACAAAACTACCCACAAAATATTAATAAACTTTAACTGTCCTATAAAACTACCTTGTTTTTTTTATTATTTTACTGTCAATTAACTGCCATTGCTGAAATTAGACCCAAGCCGTAGCAAGGGAGATGATACTAAATTTATGTACCTGCTCATTAATAATAGACCCTATACTATTGTACCTAATTATCTCCATGCATTCTAGAACTTCGAGACGAAACCCCTTGCCGCAATAATGCACATCAATTAAAAATAGTCATAATAATATTTTGTTGTTATTTAAGTAAATCCCAAGTTTTGGATGTTTTATATATACCTACACATACTGTATTGTGTACAATGTGTGTTGCATATGAATACCTTGGTTTTTAACTATCCATGTGCCAAACTATCAATTGAGCCATTTTTACGAGTTTGACTGACAAACATACTAAACTATTTTTTACACTGCAACTAAGGAGTTACAAACTATTTATTAGTAATAAATTCAACAATAATAGTGATATGAATATTTATTCAATTTTCAATTTCCGAACAATTTAGTTCCTCATCCGTATTAATTATAAAAGGTTCAACCACATCATCAATTAAAACATCTAACTGCATCATTCTGTCTTTTATTTTACTGGTGACAGTGACGTTCGGCCATCTTTGGTAACTTTTTTGGAATCTATATATGGCGTTGAGTATAGTAGCATAATACTCGTAAGTCTAATTTTCTCACAGATACAGATTACACTAGATAACGCAAACACCTCAATCTGTATGAAAGCTAACAGTGTCACGTTTTTTATATCTATTGTAACACCTCAAGAGCGAATTAGCAATGTGAATTTCTCAATGTACGCGCAAAATCGATTCAAATGCGCCGCCCAACCGACGCCGTGGAGCTAGAGTCATGATTAGTCAGTTAGCGGTCAGTCTTTGTATGGGGCCAACCTCGACGTTTGGTCTGGGTTCGGACATGCGAAGTAGATGCATTTGCGTAATCTAGTGTAATCTATATCTGTGATTTTTCTGGTTTCATACAGGTAATCTGTCTTACTGAGGAGTAGTCTACAAGAAATTTTTTGAAATTGGTTAATTAGTTCCCAAGTTAATTTAATGGGTTTCACCATTACTGTTTTTGCAAGATGTAAAGATATTACGCACATGGAGATACTGTCCAGTTTATGACATTTTGATTTTGGGAGAGGTACAGAAGGAAGACCAAAAACAAATTACATATATTCCCAAGATTAATCCGCAAAAATAAGCAAATACACTGTCTCGTTTTTTTAATCCAAACCTATTTTTAAATTGGTATAATATACATAGATGTTTTAAAATGCTTCAAGCATATACTCACTGTGCTTTGAGTTTCCTGTCCTGATTCACCAGCTATCACCACTCGGACCTGGTGCTGCTTCTCGAGAAGCTTAAGCATCTTCTTCACCCCAGTCATGAGGTCATGTTCACCAATTTTCGTAGAAAGAGTCAAAAGCTTTTCACCTTTTAATGTGTTTTGTTGACTAGTCTGTTTTTGTTTTCTGCTTTCAAGCTCCTCACTGTGATATTCAGCATTTGTCATTAGCCTGTAAAATATTAAGTAGTCACATTAACAAAGACACAAAGAAATGTGCAATTTGATCTGAGTAAATATTATTATGATATGATAACAAAGTACATTCTCTTACTTGTAAACTGGTCGTCGTGTTTTAGCACCGACGTCTTGAATTTTAACTAGCTTTAACTCTCGTTTTTGAGAAAGATTTTGTGCATTTTTTAGATCCGTAATGCTAACAGAGTCATCAGTGCCAATCAATGTTATCCTGTTCTCAAAATTCTTGCGTTTAGGTATTTCTTTGCCATCTGCTGCCAGTCTGGCCATAGACCGACATTCTACGAAAGGTCTATAACTGAACAATGCAATTAATTTGTTCATTTTAGACCGTATTACGCCTAATTCTTAAATATACTTGCACTGTTTTGGGTTCATTCAATAACTGACACTCAGAATGATAGACAGGTACTGAATTGACAGTATTTGTCATTGTCAATTTTATTTGACATTGATAACAGCTGATAAAATGACAGTAGTGAGACGTATTTTATCATTTAAAAATGTTAGTGCTCTAAAGCGGCTACTTCATGACATAACGTGATTAAGAGCAGTTTGGGGGAGGACAAATCGGATTTCATCATAATATCGAGATTATTTTATTTTAATTTACAGCGAATTGTTATGAACTCTGTAAGGCTGTAAATTTTCATCGGCTAATAAACAAAATAAATTAATCATATTAATTACCATCACATCAGTGCCAATATGACTATACTGTCTATAAATAATGGACTCACTCAGCGGCGGCCTTACCCATTGCGGGCTCCGGGCCAGGCGGCAGCAGGGCTACTCCGAAACTCGAAACTCGAAGTTCGTGTCGTGCGGTCCCTCTCGCTCTCGTATTAAATAGTATAAGTGTCAGAGGGACCGCACGACACGAACTTCGAGTTTCGGAGTAGCCCTGCAGGTCTTTGCGAGGCCCTTTGTCCTTCGTGAAAAGTATGTGATGCCTGATGCGAAAATATAGTTAAAAAATCTATATTATTTTTTAAATTCCTTGGGTTGTTGCGCGAGGCCAGAGGCAAGAGTGAAACCTCGGGAGATTAGATTACCCTTGGACTCCCAGTTAAATTTTAGGTTTTTTCGGGAATTTCGGGTGTGCATATCATAATTATTTTCTTGAGCCATAGACAATTTTTAATCGATAGCACCATTTACGTTATCTGTTCTCATTCATTCATTTGCTCGTTTTGTTTGTAATTTTGTTTTGTATGCTGTTTGTTTCTTATCTGTAGCTATCAGAAACAACCATTCCAAAAGTTCCAAAACCATTCGCTCCGCTCCGCCTCCGCTCAGTCATTTTGTTTTGACAGCTGACGGCGTGAAAATGGTTTGTGCTTTTTTTAAAGAAAAATCTTTAATTATTACTGTAATCCCATTAGTGATTTAATGCAATTTAACTTATTTTTTTTATTTGATATTTCAGTCAGCCCACAAGACATTTATTATCAAGCGAAAGCTTGCGAAAAAGCTCAAACAGAACAGGCCGATTCCCCAATGGGTGAGAATGCGCACAGGGAACACCATACGGTAAGTCTAGCAGATAATAAACAAAATTTATAAAATGATTAAAGTCAAGTGCACGAGTGATGTGTTTTACTTAATAAATCGATGTTGGCTTCTTGTTGTCTCAAATACTTAATTCTCGACCACCGGCGCCAGTTGATTTCAATCGATAAAAGTGTCAAAAAACAAACCTGCGTGTTCTTATTCTCGGTTTCTGGAACTTCACTCCTTTCGATTAATGGCATAAGAAAAATAACGTTCTCAAGTCAGTTGCAATATAGGCAACAACATGCAATCACCGAATAAGATGAACATAACGATAGGTATTGCTCTAGAAATTGCCTGCAGTTTTATCAGTAGCAAACGTGTCAAGCGCTTGTTTACTTTGACTAAACGTTGTCTCATTACATTAATATTCATATTCATTTATTCGCTTTAAGTGTGGATTACATTACAATGGTCTTAATCTAAGGGCTAATTAGCACACACTTAGCCAGTTCTAGCATGCAAATATTAGTATTGGGTAATAGATTTCTAAAATATTATTATTATTAAATGTCCTAGCAATTTATTCAACATGTCAATATATCATTTATTACAAATCAATAATTTAAGTAGGCACAATAATCCATTAGGTCAATACTTTGGTGTCATAGCTCAAATAATCCTTAATAGAGTAAAAAGACATTTCCCTCAGCCAGATACGCACTTCGTTTTTAAATTTGACAATGACTGTAATACGTCGTATACGTTCAGGTAAATGGTTGAACACCTTCACAGACATCGCGTGACAATTCCTTGAATATAACGCACTTTTACATGTTGGAACTAGCAACTTTGTAGGATCCCTGGGCCTTAGGTTTATATTGGTTCTTGGCTTACTAAAGAAGAACGGATAACTGGCGACAAAGACACAGGTTTCCAGTATATACATGCTAGGTAACGTAAGCAAATTTATTTTTTTAAATAGTGGCCAACATGATTCAAGTGGTCCAACATCACAGAGAGCTCTAATACATTTTTTTTGTGAGATGAACACTGTCTGTACCTCCTAATGAATCTAATACCTTAAAAACGTTTGAAGTTATATGTATTTCTTGTACCATATATTCCTAACTTTATTATGACCTGGCTTGGTTATATTCATGTTTCCCGTGCATATATGAAATATAAAAATTTAACAATTTTCTAGTAAGTGTGATAAGATTGCAAGCATTTACATTCTCCAAAACAGCACATCTCTTTGAATAAATAAATGACTGATTCATTTCATTCAATCTGATTTCACTACATGTAGGTACATGTATCGAATTTCAAATCATCATTTTACAAGTAGACTAAAATTTACTTCCATGGTGATTAAATTATTTTTTGTTATATGTGAGGTACTTGCTTACAAAAGGGAACTCTAATGGGCTAACTAGTTTGTCAAGACCTCTATCTATTTTATTTTTATAGTAACTAAATAGAACCTAGAAGTATAATGGAGAAGTACCTACAAGGATTGTTTCTTTCCTATTTCTTTGAATGCACTGACAAGTCAATTTTGTATGAAATTACTCTTTGAAGCAAATATTATAGAGACTGGGATTTAACTTTTTCTTACATACTTAAAAAAAATTAAAAGTCAAAAAGTGACAGTGGTTTTATTTTAAGAGGATGCTCAACCCTTGCAGTTCAAATGCTTGAATTTTTACTCAGTCTTGGTTATTAGTTGATCACTGTTTTATCAAAAGCCCTTGATCCAAAATATGTTTTGATTACTTACATATAAATTTTGACTTTAATATGGCACTCCTTGTTACAGGTACAATGCTAAGAGGCGTCACTGGAGGAGGACGAAGCTGAAGTTGTAAGCTGTTTTAATGTGTAGCTGTTAAGCTGAATAAACTCCTAAAAGCTTACTTGTTGTTTCAATGCCTAGAATGGTCCTCATGTATAGTCTATTCTACCAATTGCTCTACTTCTTTCTACCTATATCCTGAGACCCGATGTAAAATTTCTGTTTTCACAATTTAAACTGAACAATCAAGTAAAGTTCAAATTATAATTTATTTATGTCTTCAAGTGAGGATCGGGGACCCAGGAGGATATATCAGTTCCTAAATCAGAAAAAAAAGACTGCACAATTTTGACCCTCGAAAGTCCCATGTGTACTTCAATGAGGGTTTTCCCAGAGGCGAAATATCGCTAGATGGCGTCAGCGTCGTGAGGTCCGTTTGCTCGTGATTGGAAATAGGGTCCATATTGACTCTCATAAGATCTTATTCCTATTTTTTATTTTACTACCGATTTGTGTTCATAATAATCACTTCATAATTTTTTTCCTCATACTTTTTTTGTTCATAAATTTTTATTACTAACATCGGAACTCCTTAACAAACAGTGTTCATATTATTTTTACTTATAATGTCATTACTAAGAACAAATCTCAACTCATAATGTTGTTTTTCAGAAAACTTCCCTTCATAACAGACGAATATCATAATTTTATTTTTCATAACGGTAACTACCTATTCAAAATAAAATTCACTTATATCGTTAATTATTTATATTATATTAGTATTAGTTGAAAAATATGTTCGGTCCTAGCGCTTCGCCGGCCGCTGCCGCGGCATGCTCGCTCGGCTCGCGCGCTGTAGGGTCACAGTCGTCGTACCTAACGGAGACCTTCATTTTGCACCATCGAGAATTTTCCAAGTCCCTGCGCGTCAATAATGCGATGCGGGTAAATAATACTTTAACAAATATATGAAAAAAAATAGTATCAACAAAGTTATGAATATTAGCGTTATGGAATAGAATGATTAGGAGTTCCGGTCGTTAGTACTTATAAGAAAATATAATGAAAACCAATAATATTATAAACAAGGTGTATGATTAGTGATATTATGATTTCTGATGATTGAGTTTCGACCGTTAGTATTAAAAAAATGAAGTGATCGTTATGATGTAAAATGGTATGAGAAACATTTTCGGACTTCCGATAATAGGACTTAAAAAGTTATGTCAAAAAATGCACACCCACACCCTTGGAAATAACTAAATTAGCCAATCGCAAGCAAACATCAAACTGACCTCACGATACTAACGCCATCTAGCGATATTTCACCTCTGTGAAAACCCTCATTGAGCTGGTTATGTGTGAAACCCTTAATTTGATAAATATTAAAAAGGTTCGTTCGTGATTCAAGCCTGGTCGTAATTTTGGAGTCCTAAAAATTCTATGTATAAAAAAAAACAAAAAGCAAGCCTGTCCAATATACTGTACAGTAGGTACACTGCCAAATTAAGGGTCATGACGACTGTGTTCCTCATGAGGCCCCTCTTTTCCACTGGACGCGTGCCCTGGATCATGCGAACGATGCCCTCCCTCGTGAACGGAGCGCCCAGTCATTCTTAACCACAGAATATGCAATAGTATAAGTCCGTGCCCACGGCCCCCGACAGGTTTAAATTCTCACCAACCTTATAAAACCTGTTACCGACTAAGTTACCGTACTGCAAATAATAGTTAATACCTACCTGAGGTGTGAGCCGTGGTGGCCTATTATAGTGGTTTGACGTTGACCTAAGGCCTCTCAAGCAGAGGATCGTGGATTCAAACCCCAGCTCGCACCTCTTGAGTTTTTCTAAATTCACATTCACGAGTTTTTACGGTGAAGGAAAACATCGTGAGGAAACCTGCACAAACCTGCGAAGCAATTCAATGGAGTGTGTGAGTGAAGTTCCTAATACGCACTGGGCCCGCGTAGGAACTACGGCCCAAGCCCACTCACTGAGAGGAGGTCTGTGCCCAGCAGTGGGACGTAAATAGGCTGGGATAAAGCTTGGGAAGGATTTTTCGAAATTCCCACGGACTATATAGAGAGGAAACGGTTAGGGGAGGAGTTCTAGAGTGGCCAGTGGCCACCACAAACCGAAAGACAGTGTTGGTACGCTTCCCACTTGGTGGACCTGGACCAACAGCACCAGAGTTGCGGGCACCTGATGTATTTAGGTTTTTTTCATTTTCATTGTGGCGTTTTAAGATCTTTTTACTTGACTGCCTACGTGCTTCTCAGCTGGTGATGTGACGAGCTAGGGGGAACTGATTTATTTTATTCCTTTCCACTAAGGGAAGCCGTTGAGTTTTCTAAGCTAGTTTATAAAATTTCCTGACTAGTTCAGATAAGTAGCTAAGAAAACATTCTGGTAGTACCGCGTGCTGCGGTTATACCCCTTGAAAATATGAAGTAGGTAACTTTTTTACTTGACTAAATTTAAGAGTTAAAACAAACAATTCATTTTCTCACCCGCGACACAGTACCCGCGACCTCACGATAGCTACGTCAATGCAACAAATATGTGTTCATGCAGCTCCTCCACCTTCTCTCTTACAGTGTGGAGGTGGAGGAACTGCAGGAACACACATTTGATGCCTAGACGTAACTAATATGGTAGTCGTGGGTGAGCAAGTAATTGTTTATAGTTTATTGACATGGACCTCCGCAAAATAACACCTGATTCAAAAAATTATTCAAATACAATTATTGGCATTGATCACTTTTTTGCAATGTGGTCTAATTCCAAAACCATTTCGAGGGATAGGTTTATTCAATCATTTTATCACATTTTAACAAAAAAGTACTAAATAATCTTTGCAAAATAAACGTTTGACCTTCATCGTAATAGTACATTACTGCAGAGGCCATGAAGTAAGGGATTGATGGACGAGTTCGGGGTAGACGGCCGAGTCGTAGACGAGGCCGGATAAAACGAGTCCAGCAATCCCTGTTCTGGCCGAGGCTTGTATAGTGCTTTTCTCAAACAATGTGAGGAAATATTTCATCCATCCATCCATCGCATCGCATCGCATCGCATTGCAGTATCGCAAATGCTTACAGAGTAGTGGTGGTTGGCTGTTCGTAATTTTTCCTTTGTCAGTTTATGTTAGTAAACAAATTTAAAAAGTTAGAGCAGCGGACAATTGATAGGAACTTGTTTAAAAGTTGATAGACCACTTATTTGGCTGATGGTACCTACGTATATATAACTAAACCTGAGGCCTAATCCTGACAGGCCTGTCAAGTATGTCAACGGTGTCAGTTATATTTAAAATTCGTTAAATTTTTAATTACGACTAAATATAATCAATATTAGCCGTGGTGGCCTAAGGGTCGTGGGTTCAAACTCCGGCTCGCATCTCTTGAGTTTCTCAAAATTCATGTGCGGAATTATATTTGAAATTCACGATCTTTGCGGTGGAGGAATACATCGTGAGGAAAGCTGCACAAACCTGCGCAACAATTCAATGGTGCGTGTGAACGTTTTAAACATTCGTGATTCTCACTCATAGTCAAAATACCACAAACGACGAGTAAAATACGTCGAGGTAAATATTACTTGTGTAATAATAGCGTGATAGATAAGTCCCGTTTGTGGTATTTTGACTATGGTGCGTGTGAAGTTCCCAATCCGCATTGGGCCCGCGTGGGAACTATGGCCCAAGCTCTCTTGTTCTGAGAGGAGGCCTGTGCCCATCAGTGGGACGTATATAGGCTGGGATGGATAATATGATATTCTATTGTAAATTTATGCGATCTACGGAATGAGCGAGCGAAGTGGATATGGGTGCATAGGAGGAATTCGTGTCTGTCCTCCTGTCCAGTGGTAGTGTAGGGGTATGGCACGCAACACGGAATGCTGAGGACCTGGGTTCGATTCCCAGCGCTGGTCTCTTTTTCTGGTTTTTCTGTGCATCCATGTCTGTTTGTATTTTCGATATATAAAAATAAATAAACATTATCTTTTTTTTAGACCAATGGCAATTTTTTAACTTGCACAGAATCTTCCGGCCAGCTTTATATATACGATGTAGCTAAACAAGCATCCCTAGCAGTTGAGCTTTCCCATTTCCAAGATAACCTGAATCAGTTCGAAAGACTGGGTGCATTACCTGGACATTAGTCGTTTAATTTGGTCTTATTTTACTCAACATGGGTTTTGCTTACATAAAGACAGTATTTTCACACTATCCGATCCGATATCGGTATCGAACGACGATGGACGACACCCGATAGCCGACACCATGTGCTGTTTTCACTTTTCACATATTTCCGACAAAATTGTTCCGATAGCCGGCTCTATATGGCCACGCATCGGGCTCTGCGCAAACAGACAATTTAGATACATGCATAGCACACATAAAACATTATCGTCCGACAGCCCACGGGTGACCGATATTGCCGCCAACATATCGGTGTCGGCTCCGATATCTGATATCGGGTCGGACAATGTGAAAGACAGGTACATTATTTCATACATTTTACTTGCCCCAATATCGTATCCCCGTCGGATAATGTGAAAACGCTCTTAGTTGTTATGGTTGGAAAGACTCCTAATAATTTGTGATTCCAGTTGAAATTGGATCTTGACTTGAAGCATTTTTAGGAAGTTCTAACAGAGCAAAGAAAAAATGAACGAACCAAATTTGCACATTTTAATGTAGGTATTAAATAAAATAAGTCCCTCATATACATACATCATTCTGATTCACATGATCTGTTCTTATAAGTATCACAATAATAATACTGAAATTGTGCAAAGAAAGAATTCAATCCCACTGGAATATAGAGCTTCTGCTGTGTCAGGTGGTGTCTTCTTTGGAGCCATTCATCATCTTCTCTTGTTCCTTCTTTAAAACCGATTGTACTAGGAGTTCATCTAGTAAAATTTCGTTGTCTAGCAATTCAAAGCTACCAGCTGGCTGGAATAAAAAAAAATGGTTAAGCTAAATACAAATAGTAACTACAAGAACCACAACGCCGCATCCGCATAACAAAATCGAAGAATAAAGTTAATTTCTATCTATCGAAACAATACGTTAGGTAGTCAATCTAACCTCATATAGGTAGACCGCCGTAAGCTCGAACCGCACAATACAACCTTTTTACAATAAATGCCCCAATGAAGAAACTTCCTTGATGCGCTGTATTTGAATGGATCTGATAATTTATAAATGCGATAATTTGTGTTTTTTCGCACTTGTATTTTTGTGTGCGCTGGAATTAATTTAATGAAATTTGGTATGCAGGTAGCATATTTTTCACGCGAGCAAAGCCACCGCTAAATCGCTATTTACTTATATGTCAATAATACCAACCTGTTGAGCGCTGACAGAGCGAGCCATTAGCTTTTGCAAATATTTTGCTCTCCGATGTTGCTCGCGAATGCTGCGCAAGCGATCGAATTCGTCCATATCATTGTCGGGGTCGTCCCCCGTGTCACCGCCGTCTCCATCTATTTCATCCACTGCAAAAACAACGAAGTAAGTTTCGGCCGTATTGCCTAACTTTACTGACGCTCGCGATCGCAAACAATTGACTGTTATTTGATTGCGATCGCGAGCGTCGGAAACATTAGGCAATACGGCCTCTGGCCTGCAGAATGGTTATGAATGTTATGATATTATTCGAAGAGGTCATCCATAAAGTACATCGCACATTTAGGGAGGGGGGAGGGGGTCAATACAAGGTGTCTTAAAATGAATTCGTTTAAATTATCTTGAATTTGCTTTACGGTGAAGGAAAACATTGTGAGGAAACCTGCACAACAAACCAGCGAAGCAATTCAACGGTGTGTGTGAAGTTCCCAATCCGCACTGGGCCCGCATGGGAACTACTGCCCATCATTCCGAGAGGAGGCCTGTGCCCTGCAGTGGGACGTATATAGGCTGGGATGAACTTGAATTACTCTGACTAACGGTTTTCAAACATTCTATCCGTTTCCCAAAATACCCATTCCTTTTTTAACTTCCGTTTTTAATCTTTTTATTTTGGAAACGGTCAGTTCAGGATTAGCTCTTTTTGGAAAATGGATATCAAGCCAAACATAAATTTTGGGAACCACGTATACCTATAATAAAATGGATTATTAAAGAAATGGTAGTGACAGGAACGGTTTTTTTTGGAAAATTGTGCGTTGAGAAATGGATAGTATCTATAATGATCCGAAACCGACTGAATACTGTAAACGGTTGTCAGTTTTTTTTTTTAATTGATGTTCAAACTGTACCGCGTTAAAAGCCTGACTACATTTTGAAAACCATTTATTCTTCTTTCTTCCAATGCCGAATCGGACTTTTTGCACACCCGTCCGCTCAGTCCATACCGCTCATTATCCTTTTTAGGGTTCCGTAGCCAAAGTGGCAACAAAAACGGCACCCTTATAGTTTCGCTTGTCTGTCTGTCTTTCTGTCCGTCCGTCCGCGGCTTTGCTAAGAGACTATCACTGCTAGAAAGCTGTAATTTTGCACGGCTATATGTAGCATGCAACTATACTGACAAAAAATTGAAAAAAAAATTGGGGGTTGTGAAGACGATTTTTGATTCAGTGATCTGTTTGCGAAATATTCAACTTGAAAGTGCATATTTTCTCATCCACCCTCTTATAACCCGTCCCCTTTTAAAAGCTAAACTTTTGATTTAAAAATTTAGAAAATATTCATGATGGTAGTAAGTTAAGTAAATCAAACTTACCAGGAAGACTATAACGGCTATGTTTGCTTGAGAATTATTAGTAGACTACTAATAATTTACTCTAAGCGCAAGTTATATAAAAATATACCTACTTAAACTAGGAAAATTCCGTACAAAATACAAAATCTTTAGAAAAATATGAGGTAAGTACTTGTTTAATACAGATACTTAGTATGATTTTTTCGTAATGGCTACGGAACCCTATTCTGTAGAGTGTGGAGCTACCCACTAAGAAATTCGAAAATCGAACTTTGTATCGTACCGTCTCTCTCACTCTCGTATTAAATAATATAAGCGTAAGCGGGACCGCAAGATACGAAGTTCGAAGTTTGCACTTCGAAGTGCAAATAAAAAGCAAAAAAAGTATAAGGTCTGAACATGTCTGACACGCTCTTAGCCGTTTTTTTTGTTGGAAGGCGGGCATAAGAGGGACTTGTAAATGGGCATACGCAAGGTCTGGCTGCCGGCGGCGCTGAGCGAGGGCCCGACGTCGCTGTCGAGGCGCGGGCGCGGCTCGTCCGCGTCGGCCGGCACGCTCACGAACGACGGCTGCGTCGACATCGACAACGCGGCCGGGCTCGTGTTGCCAACTGGCCGCGCCCAGTGAGTCGGCGCTGATGACGACAGTCGGGTGCCTGGAAGTTAAACATTTTTTTTTTTAAACTGACCAGCGATTGACCATCTCAGCGTTTCCTAAACTTTATTGACCCTAGTCCGGACGATTAAATATTCGAGCGTTTCCACCGCCTCATTTTTCTGGTCATATTATTTACGAATTGGCTGTAGATTTTGATTTTTCAATTATTTGTTAGAGTTCTTGTATTTTTACCGGATAACTAAAAAAAACTATCAGAATATTCGGCCATTTTTACAGAAGTGTCCAGAAAAATTACTGTTGAAACGGTCAAATTTTAATATTTCTCTATCGTGACCCACCACAAGTTTTTTAATCCTCCAAATGAAAACATACCTACAGGGAAAATAAGAAACACATTGCAATGTCCACATGTGATAAGCGTGACGACCACCACGGAGCGAGCGTTTGCATTGACGCAAAGGCAACGCATCTCTTTGATCTTGAACGTGTATGACTGTATGATTAATTGGATCGAAGACAACGTTTCGGACCCGATATTATATTTTCGTGGTCTGGTTGGTACCGAGGCAATGAAGTAGCGATTCGTCATAATACTCTTTTGAATCTGAAAGTCACTTCGCATTTACTACCGGCGCACGCCGGAGTAGTTGGTACTCATGGGCAGCGGTGATCATTTCCCATCAGATGACCCGCTTGCTCGTTTTCCTCCCTCTCATAATAATAATTAAAAAAACGCTCAGCGCCCGAACATATTCTCACAAAGTTCCATATCTCAAAAACGGCTGAACCGATTTTGATAAAACATGTCTAAGAACTATCGCTAGAAAATCTGCTTTCAAATAAAAAAACACATTAAAATCGGCGCACCCGTTTAAGAGCTACGGTGCCGCAGAGACACACATACACACACACACACACATTGCGTCGGTGTTTAAATATAGCTGAGTCCCCTCGCCCATCGCGAGGCGCTCGATCCAGTAGGTTGGTCGGAATTAGGAATTAGTGACTCCTCGGATATCGGAGTCACAGTATATATATATAAAATATTTTTTTTGTTCGCGCTGTATCTCGATCGAATAGCTAAAAATAACGATTCTGAAAGTTCCGTATTATCATCAAATTTTTAAATAATTTATTGAATCAGGCGCAACTAAATAATTTATTGAATCAGGCGCAACTTTGCGGAGGTCCATATCAATGAAGTAAAAGAATTCTTTTAGTTCAATCATATTTTTCACCACTAAAAACGCGCGCTTTATAAACGGCAAATATTCAATTCAATTTATTCCGATAACAATTGACATTGTGTTGGATATTAAAAACTATGAGATATACATATATAAACAAACAAAAAACAACAACTAAGAAACTGGTAGAACGATAGATAGGTACATATTTCTTACAACTAAATATAATTGAAAACTATCATTAATAAAATCACTCACATCCTAAGCTTACATCATAAAACCACTTACACTCCGTGAGCTCTTAAAAACCTTCGGATTTTAGAAGCATGCTTCGGATATTGACGGTGGCTGGACGGTATTTATCAGGTCAAGATTGATCACCGCGGTACGATGCATACCGGGCTGATATTTAACGGCATGGCTTTCAATGTACGTGTACACGAAAAACATGGTCGGTGTTTCCATGTCGGTATTGTCCGGGCCGATAAAGACTGTCACTTCACATATCTCCGAGCCAACAAAGGTTCGTTAGCTCTAAGCAATATGAATCTGCGTTTGATGACACGACAAATTCAAATTTACTCAGAAGGTTAACAACCCTTAAATCCAAGTTCGGGGTAAAATGAATCAAAGGTTATGCTAACCACGGAATGTTTATTCGTATATCGTGTCAGCTCATGTTTTCATGTCAAAGCATAATTAAATTAACGAACTTACTGCTTTTATTCGTGTTCCGAGTGGGGACGTTAACTGGTTGGCTGGGCGTAGGGGGGCCATTTGCAAATAAACTCATTGCCGTAGGTCTGAAAAAAAAATTTTTTTTTTTCAAGTTTCCAAGCCATACCAGGAATCTGGTGGGTTATTATGTTATTAAATAGCATTCTGTACCTACTTCCCGCTGTGCACTGCGCGCAACTAATTGGTCGTAAGTAAATGTCTTCTAACTGAAGAAATTCGTTCTCAATGGAATATTAGACGTTAACCAGCGTGAGTCGAAGACACGCGAACGTTTATTTATTTGCTGATTTTCAAGGTTAACAGTTGGCGTTCAGAACACGCTTAGTTCAGTCGCTCGAAATACAAGTAAGTGGCTCTGATATCGAATTACACACATCAACAAAAGTTTTAGGATATCTACTCATTATCCCTAGACAAATTTGATGTTTTGTTTGACTCAGTAGTACTTAATATGCCTATATTGAAATATTCAAAACTGTCTAGGGATAAAAAATACCTATCCCTTCGCACTTTTAATCAGTGTAGGTACTATAATGTTACGAAAGTTAAACCAAAATTCATCATCATCATCATCATCATCATCCCAGCCTATATACGTCCCACTGCTGGGCACAGGCCTCCTATCAGAATAAGAGGCCAAACCAAAATTATTGTACATTTATTACAAACAAACTAGACATTATATGGTGTTATCGGAAGTGTAACTAATTTATTTGGCGGATACTAATCACCGGTGTCGCTTCCATTGTTGCACAACACAAAGCGTGAGAATAATAAATGTCAAGCATTACCTCGATTACATTATACAGTCGCGGAATGGCTACTTCTGTTTAAAACGACTGGACAGTTTTCTAGAACTAACAGCAGGAAAGCAAAAATTACCATTAGATGAATAACTAGATTAACAAGAACTTGAAACGACAGCTATTTTATTATCACATCACATTTTGCAGTTGTTGGTAAAGATAGCGCTTTGAGATACCGCACCGGTTATATTGTATAGTGTTAGTTTTCTAAAAGATAAGATCTAAGTACCTATTTGTGTTGTAATCATGACATGCAGTCATCACCACATCACCTTCAGAGACTTAACAAATATCACCTCTTTAAACAGGCAAGCAGTCAGTAGAGTAGTAAACTAGTGGCGGATAAATACCTATGAGAAGCGTCGCGTGAGATGCATTATGATATGACCTTCTAGTTTATAGCCAAGGGCAATTGCATTTAAAAATCCCAACGCAACTATCGACTACCTAGTATAACATAAAGTAGTAACTTATCAAAGTACCTACCTACTTATTCATATTATATAAATTATTAGTTAGACGAACTTATTTCCAGAACAATACAGGTCCAACTAAAAAAAGGTATATTAGGTACAATAAAATTAAATAAGCTAAAACTATAATAAATCTAAAAATGGACCCTGCGGCATGGTACCAAAGATGCTGGCAGCATTTCCTCGTTGGATCGCAGACTGATGCGTTGAAAGAGGAAACTGCCAGCTCTTTGGTCTCCTGTGGTATCTCTGAGTCTCTTTGATAGATCTTTGAAGAGACTCAGAGCGCCAGGGCCCCACAGACCAAGAGTCTTAATATTTCATATTCAAAAATAGAAATCAGGATTACCTAAATCCCACAGATAGAGGTTATCATAAAATTTCAGGGTACGGGGAGGTAAATGTCTAAGGCACAAGTAGGAATAGGCCTGCTTCGGCCGCTTGTAGACGTCCGTTGTTTTCACCGTACAACGGACCTTTTTTGCGGTGTTGTATAGTTTCGTCGCCGGACAAGTGTCCGGTGCATGAACACACATTCAGGCCGCTTGTAGACGTTCACCGAACAACGAACCGTTTTTTTTTGCCAGACTTGCGGTGTTGTATTGTATGGCTTACATGAATGTGTGTACATGCACCGGACACTTGACCGGCGACTTAATTGCCCGGTGCATGTTCACATTCATTGTAAGACATACACCGCAAGTCCGCCAAAAAAAATAAGGGCCGTTGTCCGGTGAAAACCACGGACGTCTACAAGCGGCCTCTTTGTAACCATACAACACCGCAAGTCGGACAAAAAAAACGGTCCGTTGTCCGGTGAAAACAACGGACGTCTACAAGCGGCCTTAGCCGTTTCGTAATATCAGCCGAAACATTTATTACATTAAACGCCTGATAATATATATATTTTTTTTAATTGTCAGTGTTTGTCAGTGCCAAGGTGTAGTAGTACGGTTGCTATGGTCACCCTACGAATAAATATTTATTCGTAGTGGTCACCTTTAATCAAGATTATGTTTAGCAGGTTGACAGTTTGACGCAGTATGTCATACTCAATTGGTAAAGCAGATTATCGCTCTACTGAGCAAAGGAAAATAGATCTTAAGGTGACGAACCTTTTTTTACTCCGACTGTACACATATCTATGTGAGGACAACAATGATTCCATAAACTAGTTTAATAGTTAGTAGGTACTTAAAATAACGACTTTATCTTGACGATCTTGCATCATTCCGGGGCTGTTAAACACACTTACGTCAAGTTCTAATCAACACAGACAACACAGTACAAACATGCTGACACACTCGTGAAGCACAGATGAGTCAGTCTTTCCTCTTAGGACATAGCAAGGTTCGCATCGTTGATAAGCACGTGTTTGAACAATATGCACACTATAGTCGGAATAACGTGTGGCATTCTATTTTGCCAATCTAAAACCGTTCAAAATTGTTTGTATATGTAGATTTGTCAGTCTGGTTTTATCAAATTACTTAGCAACATCGTGCCCGATTTCTTTTAAATTACATTATTTGAAAAAACTATTGGAAAGTAATAAAAATTTGCATACCTACACAACTTAAACTCAATTAAATTTTCATCTAGTGGTCCAAGTTGACAAGAATAATTAGAGCTCTTATTTTCCACTAGATACTCTACTTGTATTACAAATACGGCACAATTGTTGGCACTTGAACAATTGTGATTGGCTGTGATTTAAAAAAAAATGGTCCCCATGTCAGTTAAAAATGGTATTAATGGTTATTCGAATTGGTAGCATGGTAGTCGCGCAGGAAAACCAAGGATTAAATCCATTGTTTGCTCCACAACACTAATTATAATTACGTACCTACCTAACAAATGAAGTAGGTACCTATATAATTTTTTTTTTATTATTTTACATCTATGATTACCTGTTATCCGGTCGCTTTCCCATACTGGTGATTGTAGCTTGCTCATCGACTTCCTCGATGACGTCATTGGCAATCTTCATGCTACCGCCTCCCGCGGTAGCGGGTTTGTTCAGAGTTGGATTACTGGCTGATATTGTGAAACGGCCCACTGCAATAAAAATAGGTACATGTCATTAATAAACCGAGACGAATACCTAACGAATAGTTAAGTCGCTTATTCACAAGGCGTACTTAACGTCGTCGGCGCACTTAATATGTTATTGGCAAACATCCTCCCACAGTCCCACACCGCAACGGTGTCAATGATCTAACTCACTTACGTAATGCGTGATCGAGACACATCAAAAGTTCTCGATTAATGCACAGTTCAAGGTGTTCTTTGGGTTTTGCCGATTGGTACGAAAAAGTTTGGTACGATTTAAAATAACGTCATTTTTTTCTCAGTAAAATTCATACTCATCGGTTTTTATTGGTGTCTCACCTCCGTCAGTTTGCACCTGGCTCTGGTTAGGCGTGGGTGGTTGTCGCTGATCTTCCTTCGAGAATAGTCTCTTTAACATGGATGTCACGGAGTTCGTCCGCGTGATGGGAGTCTGCTGGAGCGATATCATGGAATTCGTAGAGCCCAAACCCATGGAATTCCTATCTTCCTTCCGCCCGCGTTTACTGCCCCTCGAAACGATGAAATGAATGCCCGACTGTGCATCGTCGTTCATTTGAAGTTGCTGTACGGACCAACACAAATAAATGTTAAATTAAAATTAAGATAAGACAAATACAAGAAAGACAAATTATTAATTTGGAAAGACACAAAAAAAGATTTCATGGAGCACAGATAAGTACTTAAAAAAGTATTTTGCAGGGATGAAACGACATCAGTGCATGACAAAACAAAAGAAACATTGAGCTTTATTTACATCGCACATTTTCAGTTCAAGATACATCAAGAAAGGGATAGAATAACAACAGTAATTAAAATCACATTTACCTCACTATTTTATAAGAAATTGTTAAAAGAGAGCAATATTAACACATTTTTATTTGCGATGCAACATTTACTAACACGCTTTGGGTGGCGCATGCTTTAGTCAAGTTAATATGAAAATGCTATGTTTTTCAATCAGACAAATGTTAACAGAAATAGTATTAATATGACAATAAAAAACCCGGTAACCGTGGTTAGATATTATTATGGACTTATAAGAATGGAAAAATTAGGTACACACGTTTATTGATTCTGTTACGTTAACGTAGTTAGGTGTTATGTTATGATGTTAGTGTAAATTAGTTTACACAAGTACCCATTGTGTAAATACATAGTAGTCAGAGTAATAAATAAGCATAAAATCAGTTTCGTAGGCATTTATAAATATGATTCGTTGACGTGTTTTAGATTTAATTAAATCATATTTTCTGTTTTAGGTTAGGTACCTACTTTATTTTATTTCATTGATCAAAAGGGAATATCCTTTACCACACCGAGGAGATCCATAACCGTATCTCGAAAACAATGCAACAGTACCAATATAACGGTTGCCTTCCCAATGGCAAATAATAACCATAAGTCCATAAAGTAAGTACTGCACATTAAAAATAGATAGACGGCATAGTTTCTTGCGAATCTGTTAGTGACAAATAGGGAAAATAAACTAAACAAATATTGTTTGGCGACCCGTAACACCGACACACTGCCAAGCTCCACGTATAGTCCGAACGTGCAGCATGCTATATAATTAACGCGTCTAACCTCGGGCGGGGCGAACTTGTAACTCACGGTGTGAGAGGGGGCCATCTCGTCCATTTTGACGGCGGAGGGAGCGATGGTGACCATGCTGCGCTGGCGCGGCGGCACGGCCACGCGCGCCGTCGACGGCTCGGGATGCTCTTCCCGGTTGTTCTCCGTCGCTATCGTATATGGTAGCTCCGAAGGGAACACCTCGTCCCAGTACTGATCTTTGATCAGCTCCGGATGCTCGTGGTGCATTTCATCCACAATCATGTATGATACCTGGAATTAAATCGCAAAATTCATTGCTACTCACATCCACATTTTCTTTAATCGTTTACCAATCCAAATGCATTCAAATTAGTATGTTTACCTGTAAATCTCTGTCAATCAACCAGTTGACTTCAAAATCATCGTCGTCTTCACCGAAAGGGTTTATTAAAGACTCTGCTACTTTTAACCAGCCCATATAAAAGAAAAATTCTAATGTACTAAATATTGGAAAATATAAGTCTATGTTAACTATATAGACAGAGTCACTCGTAGTGTGCAGTTTGTTATCGACCCACTGACTGCCTAAAGCGGATGTAATAAAATATGAGTATACGGCTATTGTAACTACCTGAAATAAAATGAATTTTCGTTAATAAGTTTAACAAATTCAACCTTGTTTAATACCTAAGTACATTAAATTTGTTTTTATGTATTAAGGCAATATATTAAGTACAATATACTGCCCTTTTAAGCCAAAAGCCGCCGTTTCAAAAAAGCGAGTTATTAATACTATTGTGCAGCATTCTGCATCACATCACATGGTAAAAAATAACTTATTACTTACTAGTGGTTTTTTTTAAATAGCACCTTTTGGCAGGATACTGCCCAGTATACAAGTACATACCTGAGTATAAACAAGAGGTACACTGATTGTGTCGTAACTGAGCAATAATCCAGCTTGTCCTCTGAACTTATTAAGTTCATCTACAATTGTTTTGACAGCGAAGTCATCTCTTACTCTGCCCTCTTTTCGTGCTCTTGTCACAATACTCGCTGCCCAAACAATTGGCATCCTAAAAAATACCATATAGGAGGTTAAAAATGATGTAATTCTTACTCGTAACTTAGAGGCAGCGATCCTAATAACAAGTGACGGTACCAGTGTTTAGATGGTTTAGGAAATTTGTCGTTCAGGTTTTCCATAATAACTTTCTCATTTTCGAGAAGAAGGCCTGCTTCCACGAAATTGTCCAGAGTGGGAAACCGCTTTTTGACGCGGGGTGAGATCATACTTAGCACCATGGTAAGACAGAGACACACGTAGCGCACAATCGTTCGCCGCATTAGACGCCCGCGCTCATCCTGCGGACAAACTAGTTAATTTAGCACTGTATGATGAAGTCCTGTCTTATTTATACTCGTATTTTTAGGTGAGAAGCATTTGCTGAATAGTGACATTTTTAAGAGAGATCTTTCATCATCATCACATACCTATTATCATCGTAATATTTTAAACTTTCTCTACTTAAGTCTATTATAGCATCGCCTAGCTTAACGGTTTAAATTGTATTTGGACATTTCTCTACTAATTAGAAAATGCTTACCGAGATGCTAAATCATCTATCTATCCTATACATATAATAAAGCTGAAGAGGGTCGAACGAAAGTCTGTACATCTATACATACCCGTATAATAAAGCTACACACATGTACATGGCAGATATCCGAAAAAATGTTAGCTGGGGGTACATGGGGAGTTTACATATTTAGGTACAGTCGAGTTCATAAACTTGTGAGCAAAATTTTTATCAAACATATCTGAATAGGCTTCTTTCACATTTAAACGGAATATTATTAATTGCACATCAAATAAATAATTGCCTATCAATTTATTCTCATAATTTTTATACCTTTTTACATCAATTAAATTATTTCAATACAAATAAACTAACAGCCTTATTCATAAAAAGTTAAAGCCTCCTTGAAGGCCCGATGCTAAAAAACATGATTCATAAACGTCTGTTAGCGCTTATCAGTCGATCAAGGCTCTGCTAAAGTTAGAGGACCGTAGACCCTCCTTTACGAGGGGCACACTGAAATGATCGGAAATAGAATATTTCGGATTGAGTTACAATAAAACCTTTTTTAGAATTTGAATACTGGCCTCTTAGAATTTTAATGACATTCGAATAATTAAAAAAAATGTTTAAAAACTAAAACTATGTTGGTTTAAAGTTGACACGTCGTTAACAGTATCTCTTAGTAGCAAAGAGGTTAAGTACCTATGTAGAATAGAAACTTAGTAGTCTGTGGTCGTTAACAGAAATGGAGCTCACGCGTGAACATTTCCGTGCCATAATTTATCACAATTTTCGTCGCGGCTTATCTCAAGATAAATGTCTCAGCGAACTTGTTTCGATTTATGATGTTGAAGCACCGAGTCAAACGACAATATACCGCTGGTATGCCGAGTTCCGACGCGTTCATGTGTCGCTCAGCAGCACTGTTCCTTCTGCAGGTCGACCAAGAACAGCGGTCACGCATGAAAACATCGCTTGCCATTTTGGCACGTGAAAAGAGATAAATAGATATTTGTTCGCACGTTTTTAAAAATTCTTCCTGTGAGGGGGTGAAATAGGGGATGAAAGTTTATATGGAAGATCGTCATTGTCGAAGATAAATGGATGGTTCCTTATGAAACTTGGCATTTGGGTACGTGATAAGAGATAAATAGATATTTTTCGCGCGTTTTTTAAAATTCTTCCTGTGAGCGGGTGAAATAGGGGATGAAACTTTATATGGAAGATCGACATTGTCGAAGATAAGTCGACGGTTCTTTATGAACTTGGCATTTGGGCACGTGCTAAAAGATAAATACATATTTGTTCGCGCGTTTTTAAAAATTCTTCCTGTGGGAGGTGAAATAGGGGATGAAACTTCATATGGAAGATCGTCATTGTCGAAGATAAATCTATGGTTCTTTATGAAACTTGGCATTAAAAGAAATAAATAGATATTTGTTCAAGCGTTTTTGAAAATTTTACCTGCGAGGGGATGTTAGCAGAGGGGATGATGCAGTGTTAGCAGAGCCTTCTAAGCTCATGAGCAAAATGTACGCAATGAGGGGTAATTTTAGACGGCTTATTCACATGAAAAATTATGATTTTCAGATTTTTCTTATTTATTGTGCTATAAGAGCTACCTTTATGCAAAATTCCAAGTTTCTAGGACAGCCGGAAATACCCTATAACTTTTTCTGTTAAGGCAATTTGTATGGAAACACCTTTTTAATGACTGTTGCTTTTGATTGCCTTGACTTAGTAGAGGTTTGATTTTTTCACAGCTTTCGGGACTAATGACCTGAGTTTAGGGTTTTAATTTCAACTCGATACCTACCAAGATAAAGGGTCTTGACAGATAGACGAACGGACGGACAGCAAAGTAATCCTATAACGGTTCCATTTTTTCCTTTTTAGGTACGGAACCCTAGAAAACATTTGCTCCGGCGCTTTTCAAATTTCGACCTATTTACTTGAAAATATGGGGATGAAAGTTCTTAAGGAATTCCAAACAAATTACTAAATATAAGTATATTAATCGGAAATATGTGTAGCTATTGTTTATACATACTCACCCTGCGCAAACCTTTCTTTCCCGGGCCTTGCAGTAATGTACCTACTATTGGGATCACTGTCAGGTCGACGGCCCTGGGCTCATGCCCCATGTACCCTTTTGAGAAAGGTACCTACTCTACTTAGAGGTACTCGCAGTACTGGCCTTGATCTGACAACTTATCTCATTCAAAAAGTTCAAAGCGGAAGAGAGATAATTCGTTGAATTGACTGTGAACATTGCCATTAATGACACATTCACTTATTCATTGCCTTATCAAACAATTACTGACTAAAGTGACAAAGATCTTTTAACTTGGTCTGTTTCATTGAATTTAATCGTTAGGGGCCATTCATTTATTACGTAGATATGCATAGATCCGTCGAATTTTTTTATCTAACGTTATCACGTCTATTATTAATATAAATATAATGTTATTTAGAAAAGACTAAAGTACCAACTTAACGCCTCATGTGTCAAGATAAGATTGCGATTTCTCAAAAGTTTTATTTAATTACATAATTCTACGTAGTTAACCTTCAGCTGAATCTCTTGATTAAAGTAAATTAAAATTACTCAGACACACTAGCCCCTTCGCATCTCCACCGGACCTCCACAAGGGCAGCAGCCGCAGCAGAGGCAGCCGAAACCGCCAAGATAAGCAAATATGTACGAGAGCGACACTGAAAGTTTGTAGAACTGGCCACTTGTAAACAATATAATAAAAAAGTAAATTTAAATTTTGAAAATGGAACTCTGCCGATATTATTTGTTATTTGTTTTACAATTTGGCGGCTAATTGAAAATTGTCTGTGTCACGTCAACATGAATTTAACGCGAGAAAATTTTCGTGCAATGATTTTTTATGACTTTCGATGTCATTTAAGTCAACAAGAAAGCTATGATAGACTTCAATTGGCCTTTCATGATGAAGCTCCATCTCGTGCGACCATTTATAACTGGTTTAATGAGTTTAAACGTGGTTGCACTAATCTCACCGATGATCTGCGTGAGGGACGGCCTTCTACGGCGACGACTGAAAATAACATCAGTGTTGTGCGGCGTATGATAGAGACTGACAAAAGAGTGACGTATCAGCAGATTCGGACAAGCTTAGGCATAGGTATGAACAAATCCTTCATGAACATTTGTTGGTCAGGAAGCTTTGTGCTAGGTGGATACCTCATAATTTGACCGAAGCCCAAAAACTCCGTCGGGTTGATTGGTGCCGTCAAATGATTCAAAGATTTAACGGAGGTGACTCAAATTCTGTTTTCGACATACTTACGAGTGACGAAAGCTGGGTTTACTGTTATAATCCAGAAACCAAGAGACAGTCTGTTCGATGAGTGTTTCCTTTCGAGGAGTTGCCAACTAAAGTGAAGAGAGGTCGAAGCGTGGGAAAAAAGATGGTGGCCTCGTTCTCGGAAGGACAGGTCATCATCATCATCATGTCAGCCGAAAGACGTCCACTGCTGGACAAAGGCCTCCCCCAAGGCTCTCCACTCAGACCGGTCTTGTGCTTTTCGCATCCACCGCGATCCCGCTATCTTAACCAGGTCACTATGCGACAATTGTTTTAGAGGATCAAAAAACAGTTACTGCAGAGTGGTACACTAACAATTGTTTGCCACTTGTATTGGAAAAAGTTCGGGAGAAACGACCTCGAAGTAGGATCCTTCTTCACCACGACAACGCTTCGTCGCACACCGCCAGGCGAACGATCGACTAGCCGTATAGCCCCGACCTCACACCTTGCGATTTTTATTTATTCCCGAAAATAAAATAAAAACTTCGAGGAAAACTTTTTATGAACACCGAGGAAGCAGTAACAATAACACACTGATAAGTCGAATTTTGCCAAACATTTGTTGGAACTAAATCATTCTTTATCGGACTCAGATTCGTATGAAGTGTTACATTATTGTGGCAAGGGGTTTCGTCTCGATGTTTTAGAATGCATGGAGATAATTAGATACAACAGTATGGGGTCTATTATTAATGAGCAAGTAAATTTAGTTTGATCTCCCTTGCTACGGCTTGGATCTAATTTCAGCAATGGTAGTTAATAAAACATGCCTTGACAGTAAATAAATAAAAATCAAGGTAGTTTTGAAGGACGGTTTAAAAAAAATATTAATAATTTGTGGGTAGTTTTGTTTTGTTTCATAAAACGTATGTGGGTACTTGGGGAGTTACAGTGACAAGTTAAAACGGTGGTTGTGGTTCGTTAGTATAACAACTGGTAGCATGGTGGTTGTGTCACTCTGAATATGAGCTCTGGTTAAGTTCGAAACGCGTCAGTGTAGTGTGGTGGTGGTGATAGATGGATTTGTGTGTGTTCTTACAGTGTGGAGGTGGAGGAACTGCATGAACACGCATATTTTGCATAAGCTTAGCTATCGTAAGGTCGCGGGTGAGCAAGGAAATTCTTTTAGTTCATAAACGAAATAATCTATTTTCTCGTATAGCCAATAGCATTACATTCATATTTCGTAATATTGTGCCAATATTACGCGTTTGGCACATAACTACTGTCACTAGTTATTTAAAAATAGCTATGAAACGGCCAATTAGATTTAGGTAGTGCCACGAGAGTTGAAGTGAATGATTACACATACAGCTACACCTGATTACATAAAAGGAGAATGAATGAAATGAATGATTGCATGTCAAAATCCTGCTGTCATTACATGACATGTTCTTGTGTGCGTGACCTCTACCTTGGTGGCACTACCTATACAATACAACGCCAAAAACAACGTAAAAATGAAGTTAGCCTTGATGATTGGCTTATTATATTTTAACAAAAAGCAGTTCCAACATGTGGCTCACCTGACCGTGGACCGTGGCCGACACAAAAACGGCGATGGAGTCGGGCCAGGGTATAGATGTGTATTGATTCCACCATCGGTTCATAACCACTGTCACGTAGAAACCCAGTACGAAGGATAGCGGAATGACGTTGCCATGAAAACTGCAATAGTTTACCACGCCTTCGAATACCCTGTAAGTTGTATCTACTGAGTATCTACTATTTTATATCGGTACTGAGAAATATCAAAAGTACTTCTATTCATAATAGCGGCCTTAATGCCAAACAATGCATACAAATATGAAATATTCATAGAGAAGTAACGAGCATGCTTAATTAACAGTCGACTAAGTGTCGGCAATCGGCATGTATTTTAGCTATTGTATGCCGTTATCGGTAACGATGGTCGTGATATACAAATGTAAGTAAGGATTGGAACATAACTCTGAACTTAGTATTATAGCTATTAAAATTTATTATATCTATAGCACTGAGCAGTCCACACACCAATAAACTTGGTATACGCAGTCTAGTTTTAATTACTGCTCGTCAAACTCAAGCATTAATTTAAAGGCGCGTGGGAGAGATACTAAGTAAGGTGTTAGGTTTTTATAAACGATAAAAATTTCGCCAATAGCAAGTTTGGTTTGGTTTTCTTATTAGTGTTAAATTACAAGCATAAGTGTTAGTAATCATCGCAAACCAACAGAAAGTCTTTAGCATTAGGTAATATTTGTGCAAACACATGCTCTTTTTGGGCACGGCGGGGCGGTGACATAGTCTGTAATTGTTCAGTCGACCGACACACCGCACCCCTTTATTTGATGAAGTCTAAAATGCCAGTTCAGATTACTATGTGCATAAGCGAGAGTTAATAAAGTTAAAAAATAAAGCTGATTTAAATTAGATTTTATCTTAAGCGTATTAACAATAAGCACCTGCACAGCCACACGGTGAAAAGCCATTGCTTGTATTTGTATTACCTCTTTGAGTGCTCATCTAGTAGCAAACGATAGGTCAAATTTAATACGTAGTAAAAAAGTAAGAAACACAGGAGATCCAGCCACACAAGTTTGTAAATGCTTCCCCGCCATCTGGAAGAAGAGAAAAAGTTGTTGTAAAAAATCTATAAAGGTAAATCTGTTAAACTTTAAAAAAAAATACAACGGGTATGCTGGTTTAATTTTCAACATTTTCTGATTTGTTTGTGGAATAATTTTCATTAAGTCTTCTAATGCCTGAGCTGAGCGAGATAAAACACATAATGATTGGCAGTATAACCGACTGACGTCACCAAGGGATATAATAATATGGTGGTGATAAATCAGGCTAAACAGCAATTTTACTACAGCGTCAGAGATTAATCGGCTTATGTAAGTATCAGATGGGACGGTGTGTGACCGTACCACCACCACTTGTTTGAGTGAAGATCTAAGTTTCGATTTTATCCATGTTCTTCTAACAATACTACAAATACATTCATTACGAGTATTTCTCTTACCCGAGGACAGTGGATGTTGTATTAAAAAAGAATTAGTTTAGTATAACATTAAAGTACGAAAAATCCTCATTAAAAACCGTTATACATTGTAAAAAAAAAAGACAACCCCAATTGACGCTTGAATTACAAGTTTCAAGTGCATAAATGTTCACTAATTGTTTTCAAATTCGATAAGATAGCGACTTAGTAAGTTCTAATAGATAAATATTTTATCATAATAACCCTGTAAACTAAGATGTCATAGAAGTTTTGTTAGCTAGTGTTACATAATACTGTATTATATTTAAATCATCTATCTTCTTCTAATAAATACGACTTTTACGAAACGAATCAATGCGCAATATTAAATATAAGAGCGGGCTTTGTTCTATCACACTGATCGTGTTTAATGTATTGACCTTGTAACCGTGAGGAAGATATACTGCAGAGTTGATACCATGTCGCACGCAAGCCGAACGACCTACTCGTCTTTGTAGTTTAGCACAAGCAACGTGCATTCATAATTATAAGGTACGTATAAGTACCAACCATACACAACGAGTTATTTATGATTTCCGTTAACTTTAAGGGAACATTTAAAAGATGAAATGAAGTTAATTCCTCCAAGACCCTAGTTGGCTCCAGTAGCTCTTACTGTTAAAAAAACTAATCAAAAATTAAAATTAATAATTATTCGCAGTAAAACAGAATACAGGTACGTCTTTTTTAAAGTCCGTAACTATTTTTTTAATTCATACAAATTTAGAAAAAAAAAAAAAAAGTGCTTTTTTGCTTTGTTATTCTCATTTAATTACACCCGCGTCAAATCTTGTAACATTTTAACCTTAATGACTGAACTTATATTTTTGTGAACATCCTACTTAATATTATAAATGTGAAAGTTTGTGAAGATGTTTGTAGGTTTGGATGTTTGTTACTCAATCACGTCCAAGCCGCTTAACTAATTTAGATGAAATTCGGTATACAGATAGTTTTTATCCCGGAAAATTGCATAGTTTCCGCGGGATAGCGATAAACGAATACTACGCGGACGGAGTCGCGGGCAACAGCTAGTAAAAAAATAATAATCAAAAAGTTAAATATAGCCAGGTTCAACGAACCGTCATCTCTGTCGAGTTAACCCAAATCAAGTAAAACTCGCTGTACAAGCCTCAATTATCACGATTGTTATAGATAGAACCTGGTACTTGGCCGGCCCTAGTTATTATGTCGACGGCCGATCGTAAAATCCGCCAGATCATGAATTTCCTAGGCATATCATGAAACGCCGCCATTTCATGATTTGGCTAGTTCAGGCAGATCATGAAATTCCTAGGAATTATCGGATTTTGGAATGACAATTTCAAGCAAAATTAGTATGGAACTAGGACTTAGAAAAAATATTTGAAGTACATTTTGATGAACAAATAGCTTAGGTTAACGACTTTCATAGGTTCATAGATTCGTGATCAGGCGGATTTCACAGTTACAAAATGAGTCATATGAAAAACATATAGAAATAATAGTATCTTCATATATACTTTAGGAGTGAACTTTAAACATAAAGCAAAAACAATTAATATTTTAAGAATGCGGTATATATTGGTTATTTAATATCGCATCAGGAAGTCCCGTATCATTCATTAAGTACGTCATTTTGCAATGTATTCTACAACTACATACTCACGTTAACCTGACAAGAAAATAAGTTATCTGCTGTTTGCGATACGCACTTGATAATATTTAGCCAAAGATATCAGCTAACTGATGGACTTGGACATGAATGGCGGAAGTAAGTTAGCTAGCACGACGTATAATATTTAGAAATCTAATATTTATTATTGGAGAAAAATGAAAAAGCTAGCTTAACTAATAGTCTGCTTCTCTGTTTGGGTACAATAATTTAGAGCATTAATATAAAAGCACACATTTAAGCCGCGCGATGCGCGATGTACTTTTGTTCGTAGCGAACCTACTTGTTCTATTTTTTCATCACACTTGCTCGTCAATGACATTATTCCATACCTGTATAATAAAGGACAATGGCCTCAATTGTTCCCGCGGGAATTATGGATTTACGTATAGTTTTCCTCCCCAAGGGAGTTATGACTTAAGTTATTAGGTACGTCATTTCAGACTAAAGAGGTTTCAAGTCAGCCAATGTTTTATTTACATCTTTAAAACAGCTATAACCTAAATATACACCATAAAAATTTGCCACGCTTCATGAAACTTCGCTATTTTTATATTTTAAATTTATATCAATGTGTTTTGCTATAATTTTAGTAAATATTTTTTTAGCTTGTTGAAATGCCATTCGAATTCTAAACTAAACACGGTTCTTATTATTATTAATGGTAGACGACTCGAAAAAAGTGACAATCAGGGGGGCTACCACGAAATTCAAAAATCGAAGTTCATGCCGTGCTCCTGACGCTAATATTATTTAATACGAGTGAGAGGGACAGTACGTTACGAACTTCGATTTTCAAATTTTGTAGTAGCCTCCTGTATTGGCAGGTAGCCATATTTTATTCAGTTGTTTTTTTAGCGTCTTGCTTTTGTTGAGCTGTGAAGTGTTTGCACACACTAATTTAATTTTTTGCATTTTTTTCCTCGCAATGTGATGAAAATCATTGTGTATCACGAACCGGAAGAGGATTACAAATCACGTTAGTAATACCCTTCTTACACCCCTTAATGCACAATGTACAGTATAGTATAGTAGTTACTAGTATAACTAACTATGCATATACCTTTACCTATACTATGCCTATACCTTTTAAAGAGTAACGCTACTAAATGTACCTATCACTATCACTGAATTATCACTGACATACAACGCACATCTCAAACCATTAGAGCTAGAGACTTGAAATGAGGCAGATAACATTTCTTGAGGGTTACTACTAGGGATTTATATTTTTGTTTCTAGCCCAACACATTGCCGATTTTTTTTCAATATCAGCTGTGTCTTGCTTGGGATTATAGTTAAGTAATTCAATTAAATATAATCAACTTAAACAATTATTTCAATGTAATAGATAGATATAATCGTTAATTTTACTACCTACGCGATCGAAATGACGGGCAAATGTTAGATTAACATATTTTAATAGTGAATCCTTTATTGACTCGAAATAAATATGTAAATGTATATGAAAAAAATCTACTATCGTTATCACCATATCGGGTTTTAAATCCCAATACACCCGAACGTGTATTGTATGTAGATACTTACTCGTATAATAAACTACACGGTGATTTTTAACCGGTGATCAGGAATAACAAAAAGCGATAAAGGCGGTCATACTGAATAACTTTTCCCATGGGATCAATACGAAAATCGGGAAAAAAAACCCTGGTTTCATTCATTGAGGCTGATGAGGTGTTAATAAATAAAAACATGATTGTACTTATGTACAACTACAATAATGACTTTTTCATTGTTTACGTTTACAACAAATTTTAGTAGAGCCTCGGCCAGCAAAATAGTAGGTTACCTATGTTGACGAAAGTAGTATGATTTTATTTCATATATTTTAAATGTGTTAGTATAGTATTCTCGCAACACAATTACAATTAATCTTCATAACAACATAAACATAAAACCCTTTATTTAAGTGGACAAAGTAAGTAGAAAGAGAATAGAATCGATACAATATTGAAATGATTTTTATAATTTTCAGCCTGGAAATGGTGCAACGACCCCGTTTAAAGTGGGGAAGGACAATGCACTATTAACGGTGAATAATAGATATCCCTTACCTGGTAACGACCAAGTAAACCATGAATGAGAACTATTCACGTTTTATAGGCACGTCAGAAGTGTGTCACAGTTGGATAGAACTGAAGACTAAGGGAAGAAACTGAGGCGTGGTAGCAGAGGGTGTTTTGAATACTTCGTTACTAAAAATAGAATAATCATTAAATAACAGAAAAGTATTACTTTTCCTTAAGTAAGTGCATATTTTCGTTCAACACAGGCCTTAGACAATCGCAATGCCTTAGTTACGCTTGAAATAACAGTCTCTCTTCTTTAGATAACATGAATCTGCTTCAGTTTTGATTTTCGTAGGTACCTACCGGTTATACAATATGGACTGACTGAATGGAAGACTGCTTAGTTGTAGTAACTTCTGTAAAACATCTTTTACAAAACGAAACCAAACCATTACTGAAACTACATGGCCACTGCAGCTCTAGTGACCATGAACAGAATCCATAAAACTGTCACTAGAGGATTCATGATAATGATAACGAAGTGCGTATTTCAAGTGTGGTTCATGTCATAATTGTTTAATGTTGCGCATCTCAATGCGAAAGAACACTTTTGAAAGGAAAATAATTTATGTATTGTATTGTATGTATTTCAAGTGATATGTGTGTAAAACGTGGCGGTATTTTATTTGAATGCAAGAGATTTTAATTTAATTCAGGGCTTTTCCTAGAGATCCATAAGTCGTTTTGTTGACTCACCTCGGCTGGAGAAATGACTGCAGTAGGTAGTAGTAGCCCAGCCATATCGATTTGTTGGAGCAACGACCGTTTTGAGAGCTTTTAGCGTACCTATATTGCAGACTTCTTCCAACAGGAAGCATTATAACGATAGTGGATGTTCAATACTAAGATACTTAAAGTTTTTTATTTACAGATTCTAAGTATGATCACATTTTTGGAAACGTAACAAATAGGTAGGTCTTATATTCGCGAGTTTTCTGTGCACAAGACAAACCTCACTAATTTTTAGCCCATTTAGAGACATGAATTTAGTTAACTAACGTCGTTAACTTATGACTCAGAGGACAACTTCGATTTTTCATACTTTAGAACCCCTTTGAAACCTTTAGTAGGACGTCAGTAGGAGTGTTTTTGTGAGAAGTGAGTAGAAAATTATTTATCGAACAGCGATTCACTGTAATGGACCATGACCACAGCCTAAAGCGCCACAAAGGCGCCACACAAAAAAATGTTGCAAAGCATACATACAGTAACTAATTCGCCTTTTTCAGATAAAGCAGAAGAAATTTTTCAAGTTTAGCGGTTATTACGTGGGTCATGCCAAAAGAAATTAGATATTCAAAAACTACAAGGTTTATTATTTACTAGCTTTTACCCGCGGCTTCGCACGCGTTAACTATTCGGTCTGGTAGTTGCAATTGAAATTTTCGGGATTTTACAAAATTCCCCTGGAAAATTCCAAAATTTATATCGTAGTCTTCATTTTTTTTTTTTTTTTTTTTATTTATTCTCAAAGAAAGGTACATAATTTTATTTACATAACTAATTTCGCCAAACTATGACGTTTATTGGCGAATATTGCGCTCACTTAGAACAATTGTACCCTACTTAATTAAAACTTATCTACTTAATGTTTTGCGAATCAAATTTTTCTAGCAAAAACTTATTTAGTTTATTCTTAAAAACTTTAAGACTATTACAATCATTTTCCAGAGGAATATTATTAAATAATCGTGGAGTGATGTATATTCTCGTTCTCTTACCGTAATAATTATTAGCTTTAGGTTCAACATACCTATTTAGGTTGTGTTGTGAATAACTGTACAAAATTCAAGACTAAACCCAGTGCTGAAATTTCAATTTTTTTCCCTATCCAATTTCAAATTCAAATAATTTATTAAACTACCAGCGTTTTCGGAAAGACCATCATTGCCAAGAAGAATGCGCCGCAAAAAACTTGGCAGAAAGTCATTTTTTTTAAAATAAAATAATTACTTACAAATAAAATACTTAAAAACTACTAAAATACAAAATAATAATAATAATACAGGGATGTATGGGGTCCCTTAGTTACAAAACTATCCCGTGGGAATATCGGGATAAAAAGTAGCGTATGTGTTATTCCAGACGTCCGGCTACCTACATACCAAATTTCATGCCTCTAAGCCCAGCGGTTGTTATTTCAAGATTTTATCCCTAGGTATCCCATGGGAATATTGGGTCAAAAAGTCGCCTATGTGTTATTCCAGACGTCCAGCTACCTACATACCAAATTTCATGACTCTAAGCCCAGCGGTTATTATTTCAAGATTATATCCCTATACCGTGAGAATATCGGGATAAAAGTAGCCTATGTGTTATTCCAGAGGTCCAGCTACCTACATACTAAATTTCATGGCTCTAAGCCCAGCGGTGGTTATTTCAAGATTTTTTACCTACGTATCCCGTGGGAATATCGGGTCAAAAAGTCTCCTATGTGTTATTCCAGACGTCCAACTACCTACATACCAAATTTCATGACTCTAAGCCCAGCGGTTGTTATTTCGAGATTTTATCCCTATCCCGTGGGAATATCGGGATAAAAAGTATTCTATGTTTTAATCCAGGTTAAAAACTAACTTTTCGCCAAATTTCATCCAAATCCGTCCAGCCGTTTCAGCGTGAAGAAGTAACAAACATACTCACTCACTCACAAACTTTCACATTTATAATATTAGTACGATACGATTATTGCTATCTATTTTTTCGAAGTATTCAGCGTGAGCACGTATACACTTTTTCATCCGGCTAAACCACATGGAAAATGTCAGTGACCATTCTTCTTTGGGTGCCTCAGAAATTTCATAATTATAGGCAGCCAGGGCATCTTCTTTGGTTTCAAATCGCCTTCCTTTTATCTTTTGGAAACAGGTAAAATCACAGGGTGCCAGATCGGGAGAATATGGCGGGTGAGGGAGTATAGTGACATTTTTCGAACTAAAATAGTCGAGTGTTCTGGCAGAAGTGTGCGGGGCGGCGTTGTCGTGGTGCCAGAGCAGGTGCGGGGTTCCGGACTTTGGCCGCTTGTCACACCAAGCTGACAGCACCTGTGGAGCACAAACTGTCACATACCATTCTGAGTTGACAGTTCTTTGATCCTCTAGCACCACAGTCGCAATATGGCCTGTCTTGCAGAAAAATGAGGCAACTATTAGTTTCTGTGTGCTTCGTGCTCGGCGACATTTTGTTGGAGTCGGTTCATCTTCAAAGCACCATACCGTTGACTGCCGCTTTGTTTCAGGATCGTAGTTATACAACCATGTTTCATCACTTGTCAGTTTATCATACACAGTTTTCTTCTCGCCAGCATCGAATTTATTTATCATAAATTTACACCAATCCACGCGGCGGTCTTTCTGCAAATCGTTGAGTTTATGCGGCACTCATCTCGAACAACGCTTATGGTGGGACAGTTGTCCATGAATTATGGTTTGCAGTGCTGCTGATCCAAATGCCTAGATCACGCTCAAGCTCTACGTATGTAATTCGTCGGTTCCACGATTTTTTTCCACGGCTTGCACATTTTCTTGAGTAACTGCGGTTGGCGGTCGCCCCGACTTCGCCTCATCTTCAAAGCTCTCCCGCCCTCTTTTAAATTCAGCAAACCAATTAAAGACAGTTGCACGAGAACAAACAGACTCACCAAAAGTCGTGGCTTAAAGTTCAAAACATTCTTGGGGCTTTGAACGTTTTTTAAAGTCATAATAAATCATAACTCGAAAATCACGTCGACTAAGTTCCATTGTAACCGCAAATTCCCGCCAGAATCAATCAGAAAAAAAATATTTAAAAAAATATTACGCAGATTTCCGGAGTATTCCATTTTTAAATTTATAGCTATTTAATCAGCCTTCACGGTGGTGTATAACTGGCCAGTATCAAATCAATCAAACGAGCATGGAGTATCTAATTGACAAGATTTAATTTTTTTAACATCTGTTAATTACTACAGGAATCGAAAGAGTTTTGCCTCCTGAACATGGGGAAATATATATTATAATTGATTTCTCCATATTAAAAAAAATACAAAAAATTGAAAAAATATGTCTGAATTTGCCAACACTACCACAGAATAGATATGTTTCCTTTGCCTTTATCACCAGAAAAAGGAGCGGTCATAATTTTGATATTGTCTCTATGCAACGTCTACGTCAGATTTACGTGATCTTTTTTTTAAGAGACTAGACAAAAGTAATAGATCTATTGTGTCGTAGTTTTGGAGTTATGCCCTTTTAGAATAAGCACATCTTAAAAAAAATGTAATAAATTAATTAATAGTTGTAGCGAAATTTTAAAAATATCAGCGTTTTTCTCTTTTCAAACAGAATACAGAGAACGAATCAAATTATAGTCTTAGAAATATGAAATCTTTTGGCATGACCCTCGTAAAGTATATATTATTAAAGTGGATTAAAGACAATCAAACACAAAGGGGTTCAACTTTTTTGGTGACGGAGCCTCAAAATAGCCAGATGCACCTACTGGTTTTTTTTAATTATGGCCAGTAGTTTTGCGGTGCGCCTGGAGAAGCTTCGCGGAGCCCCTGGGCACAGAATATATAATAGTATTGACGTACCCTGGGCTTCGCGGAGCACACTGAGTAGGGCTTCATTGAAAAGGAAAATTTGCGAACTGTAGACAAATAGGGTAACATGATCCAGACAAATTAATTTTCGAATCTATGTTTTTATAAAATTAATGTATTTTTTTCCTTGGTCACGCTCACGCTACCCCTCCGGCGTCTTACGTACGTCAAAGTCGTAAAATGTCCAGGTGCCCAGGTTGTAGAATGACCAGGTAGTAGAATGTCAAGATCGTAAAATAACCAGGTGGTAGAATATCAAGGTCGTAAAATAACCAGGTAGTAGAATATCAAGGTCGTAAAATAACCAGGTAGTATAATGTCAAGGTCGTAATATAACCAGGTAGTAGAATGTCAAGATCGTAACATACTCGTAACCAGGTAGTTAAATGCCAGCAGGGCTACTACGAAACTCGAAACTCGAAGTTCGTATCATACCGTCCCTCTCGCTCTCGTATTAAATAGTTTAAGTGTCAGAGGGACCGCACGACACGAACTTCGAGTTTCGAGTTTCGTAGTAGCCCTGCAGGTGGTAAATTGATATTAATAGTACAGTTGTCAGGTGTGCCTCAATTGGTGCGAAGTGTATGCTGCATTGAAATCATGCACAGCTTTTTGGGGTTTCGTACCTAAATGGGTGCCAAGTTCAATGGTGAGTCCTGAAATTTATTTATAACAACTTAAAATATTTCATAAGAAAATATCATTTTGTCTCATCCTACTAATATCCAACTTCCTACTTACTAATATTATAAATGCGACAGTTTGTGGGTTTGTTTATTTGTTACTGCATCACGTCTAAACCGCTGAACCGATTTAGATGAAATTAGATATACAGATAGTTTGAGTCCCGAGGAAACATAGTTCCCGAAGCATAGCATAGTTCCCGCGGGATAGCGAAAAAAAATTCTACGCGGACGGAGTCGCGGGTAACAGGCTAGTAACTTTTATATTATAGCATTTATAGTCTTCGCAATTTGTAAAGCTGTAAGTTATTATTTTATTCTTCCGACCATTTGGCTTGCTGGTAGAAACTAGCCATCGATAGGGGTCTTCCAAGACTGTTTTAGTAGGTACTTAATTATAATTCGTATATGAGAACAAACCGTCAGAACTTCAATATATTATCCTATGAGACGAAATTATATTTTTATTTGTTTTGAACACGATAATGGTGATAAACAGACCACATACGGATAAGGGAGAATTTAGATGACATGTTTTTCTCTTGAAGTGTCTTGAAGTGTAAAATCCGAAAAAGCTAATGAAGCGTAAAGTAACTAACTACCGACCGACCATCTAACTTTTTCCAAATCCAAAGTTTGTCTTACCTGTACAAAAGTTTCAAAAATGTTCCAAATCCACGGCAAGTTGCAACCTCACCGGTGTAAGTTATTGTCATCTTGCTCTTATTTAATTTGTAACAGCATACAACACAAACATTGTTTTTTTTTATTACTTATTAACCGATGCAGCGCATCCCAAAGTTCTTAACTATCTGTATAAAGTGATAAATTATTTTAAGATTAGGCTGGCCCTTAATTTTTTTTACACTAACAAGTAAAAAGGTGTACATTTAATTATTTTAATAAAAGTTCGATAAATGCAAACGATTTTTTAACATTATCACACTGATCACATTCACGTTGATCCAATGCATGTTTAGGGAATAACCGAATAACTAAAATTAACTGCAGCGAAACAAATGCTGCAGCACTGCTTTGTTATTCGGACAGCATTAGTTTGTAGGTACATAAAAAATCAACACTTCCACTCCACTTCACGACCAAGCCGACACAATAATAATCCGACATGTGCGATGCGCCGGTGTGCGGCATAGGCTTACTAGCACTAGCACTCCACTCACTTCACTAACTACCACTATTAGCACTATATATATAGCATACACGAACAGACAAGAACAACGAAATCAACCACAGAACATTTTAAGTTGTTCTGTCTGTGATCGAACGAAACGAGTCATTGAACGAATACAACGAATGGATTAGCAGACGAAAATAAAATACAAAGCACGCACAACGCGCACGTGTGCGTATGGCGTGCACACAGTGTGAGTGAGTGAATGAATGAATGATATAATTACGGTAGTACTATTAGTTATTCTGTGATATAATACAGATACAATACAAGTATATGTTTGCTGCTGGGCTACTCCGAAACTCGAAGTTCGTGTCGTGCGGTCCCTCTGACACTTACACTGTTTGATACGAGAGCGAGAGGGACCGCACGACACGAACTTCGAGTTTCGGAGTAGCCCGCCTGGATCGGTGGGTAGGGTTACCATATATCACTATTTTCCGAATTTTCTGCAAAATTGTAAAAGAAAGGAATAGTAAGTATTGCTTCGATCAATGAAGTAACTCGTGTATTGGCTCGTGAAAATCATCATTTGGTGAAATGGAACTGAGGATGAAGACCACATTTGACCAACGGGGCTACTACTCAGTAATAATACTTCACTGGTTGAATTTAAATTGCTTTAACACAGTTGCTAAGCAATTTATGCGCAGCGTAATGCATATGGTGAAATGGAACGGGTGGTGAAGCACCAGGTCTCCTCATTAATTAACGTGCTCTGCATCGGAAAAAGCAATCTTTCCTTTCGTAAAAGGTGACGAGCAGTTCACATTTAACTATTGTATCTTAGATTATATACGCTAAAAAGCGTGAAAAAAATGTAGGTATAACAAAAAATTTAACCGACTACAAAAAAACCATGAATATAATTCTCTACCAGTCTGAAGTCGGTGCCTCAGCACGAGCCAGCAGGAGTGATTGAAGCCTAATAAGTATATGTATCCTCCTGCTGGCTCGTGCTGAGGCACCGACTTTACTGGTAGAAAATAATTTTCATGGTTTTTTGAAGTCGGTTAAATTTTTGCTATACCTAGCTTTTTCTTAGTTTACTTAGTTTACATTCTATTCTACCCCATTGTACCTCGATCTGCGCGATACGACGTCATCAATAAGCTTGTCTATGGTTTTCATTTAGTTGCATTTTTATTTTTCATTGTCTTCAAATATTCCAGTGCACACCGCATCTTACTGATATTATTTCTGGTTGAGTACAATAATATTTGAAGTTTTTGATTCTCCTGTAGTAGGTTTTTAAAGATTATTTACATAAATTACTGCATGAATATCAGAATTAAATTAATAAGTACTGGCAACACTACATGTATGTCTTTGGCGTTGATAACTTTTTAATTCATGAAAATGCCAAAATGGCTGAACTTCTACAGTATTTGCGTCAGTGGATTAATGTAAAAGTTTAGGTTTTGTTAAAAATCTTATACGAATTATACCTATAGCCACTCCATATTTCATGTGCATCTATAAACCTCCCACGAACGAATGTCAATATAACAGTTACTAATTAGCAACTTTCATTATGAGTGAAACTGCATTGACCGAGTCAAATTCTTTGGACCCTCTTGTGCCGGCTGACGAAGATGTTAAATTCCCGCCTTTACCTGGTAAGCACTTTATATTGGCATATAACACTGCTATAATAAAGTGGTGTAGATTGTCCTTATGTCACTTTTGTTACAGAACCAAGGGATGTAGATTTTGATGAAGATATTAGTGAGGATGAAAGAACTTTTTACAAAACTAAATTTAATGGTGAGTATTGTAATTTGCTGATTAATTTTAATAACTTCTTAGCAACGTGAAAGATCATGGCAAAGCTTAACTCGCGAAATAGATAATTGCTGTCTGGTTTGGTTTGGTCTGGATACATAACATTTACACTCATGGGATGGGGTGGCCTCACTACTTAAGTGAGAGTATGATTGAGCCCAGTGTCTTAGTAGTGCCAACTGCCACATTAAGAGGCTTAATAGAGGAGAGGAATCTGTTTTTTCTTTTCATTCAAATTTACAATTTCCACCCTAAATTGTATTTAAAGTTTTTTTTTATAACTTGTTTTCACTTTAACAGTTACATCTTTTCAAATTAAAGGTTTAAATTACCTAATCAATTAATTATATTTAAAACCTTTTTTAAATCACTCTTAAACACACTTGTTGTCTGTTTGCAAAATACTTAATGAATATTATGTTAAGCTGTTTATTTATTTTGACACCAATAAACTGAGCTTAAGGCCCAAAACCACGAAGGTGGCGAATTCCGATTTTGTAATTTGCAAGTAAAATCTTGAAAGGAATAGCACAATTAAAGACAACACACTCAGGGATTGTAGAACCGGTTTTATTAAATACTGGTATATAAATTGACAAATTATTACCGCTCAAAAGAGAATACCTAGATATTCTATTGTATTTTTCACCTACGATGAATTCTGTGACACTTGAAAATTTACCATATTACGCATACTATGTTTGCAAAATATTTTTTTTATAAATAATTTCTATGTTGAAGCAAAATAATGAAAAAAATGTAAAACTGTACTTTTTTAAATATATAGCAATATCAGTGTCCACTAAATAGACTCCATGGAATACGATGGAAAAATATATATTTTTTATAATGATGCAATGTGTGAAACAGAACAGAGTAGTGACGTGACACGACATTATCGGCAATTGCTGCGGTTCATTATTCAATAACAATGAACACTAAGATATTTTAATGTTTTAAACAAAACTTGCAAGGTTTTGTAACCATGGCTATTTGGAACCATTGTGGAACACGATCACAGCCATCTTGTGCCTCTTGTGGCCAGTGGTTCTCAGTATCACTGTCAGGACGAGTGTGTCTGCCTACCATACGAGTTGAATTTCCATTGCATTTTTTTTGCATTGTACTTTGTTATTGTTCATTTCTGTTATTATTGTTGTTGACTGTTTGTCGTTAAGTTTTAAGTTTGTTGTTATTTTTTGGCAAAATGCCAGTTTTGCAAGACTGTTTTGAACTCCCAGAGTCGGGAGTTTGTAATTCGTTTGAGGGATTATTTCCAGCAAGAACGAGAAAACGGTGGCCCAGTGGGCGGAAAAGTGGAATAACATATTTTTTAAAATATAATGCAACTTCTCCAAAAATACGCACTAATAAATCTTTGTTTTGATTGTTCACTCGATAAATGGTGCATCTCTAAAACTGTCAAACTCGAAACGTCACAGAACTCATTATAAGTGAAAAATATTATAATTAGAGGTATTGTTGTCATTTACGCTTTTGTATTTATCTCTATGTATGTATACCTGTATTCAATACAGCTATTAATTTCACTTGAAAGGCAAGGTGTCACTAACTAGACATTAATACTGAAATGCAACAAATAGGTGTAATTAGAGTACGTCACGCAATAGGCTATTTTAAAAACTGGTTAGTTATACCTACACCTTGATACTTAATTTATCCCTAAAACAAATTATTTTATAGAAAACTAATATTAATGGACCTTTAACCTTGTTTTCTGTTAAATTAATGACAATTACTTATTTTTAATTTTTTTTTTAAGGTATAGATATAACCAAGTAATTTCAATAGTATTAAATGCTTATTTACTTAAATTCATTCAGATTTATTTTTATGAGTTGCCAAAGCAAATTCTCCACCTTCATGATTTTGGGCCATAACAAATGGGTTTTTTTTTTTCAGAAAATGAGCATTACTGTACAATAAATAAATAAACACTTCTGAGAATATATGGATAATAAATTATAAAAAAAAAACCGGCCAAGACACGCGCGCAAAGGGATCCGTACCATTATCTGTAACAACATTAGACATTAGGCAAAAATGGCAAAAAAATCACTTTTGTTGTATGGGGGCCCACCTTAAATATTTATTTTATTTGAATTTAATTATTTATTTTTATAGTGAATATACAACAAATATTCTGTGAATATTGCAAGTGTCTTCCTGTTGCCATTATTAATATTGAGCAAAAAATTGTATGGGATTTATTATTATATTTATTTTATTGTTTTTAGTATTTGTTGTTATAGCGGCAACAGAAATACATCATCTGTGAAAATTTCAACTACCTATCTATTTAGCTATCATGGTTCATGAGATACGATCTGGTGACAGACAGACAGAAGACAGGACAGTGGAGTCTTAGTAATAGGGTCCCGTTTTTACCCTTTGGTTCTGTATGGAACCCTAAAAATATAATTGTTACATGTCTTGGTTTAAGAGTGATTGTCCACAGTCCCTATTTTGTCAATGAGGTCATGTTAAAAAAATAATTTTTAACTTGACCTCATTGCTAAATGATCCACTGTCCTGATGTCCTGGTTTGGCATTCAAACCTTTACTGTCACCTTCCTTACTCATCTTCTATTTTTGTACCATCAATTTATATGAGGTCCACAGAGTTGATCTGATTGCATTTATGGTCCACAGTACTTGTGACTGAAATATCAGGTTTTGCTGGTATACGCAATTAATGCAAAATATCAGCTATTGCTGATATACTATTGTAATCCTAAACAAAATTGCATACCTATGCTAAAATGACAAGTTGACCCTCACAGACTGAACTTTCCAAGTACAATGATTGTAATTTAAGGATTCAAACTGAATCCATGCTGCATACATTTTGCTTAAGAGCAGGATTCTGCTAACACTGGACATTCACAGAGACCTACAAATTTATTATTCAACTCTCAGCCAAATCTGACTCTTACTTGGTTGGTTTTCTAAAACAAGCACCATTAAAATGTAATTATTTCACAATTTCAGATTTAAATTGGGTAACAAGCTACAGGTTACATTGCACTGCCTGTGACCGTCATCTAGGATGCTCTGCTACCAATGAAAGTCGGATGCGAGCACATCCTATGCTACGCACTTTAATGTGCAATACATGCTTTGCATTTTATAATAGTGGAGAGTTTGAGAAGGGTGATGATGGCTCAGAGTTGTATTGCCGCTGGTGTGGCCAGGGAGGCCAGGTCTACTGCTGCGCGGATTGTCCCCATGTATTTTGTGCGGTAATATATAAATTTACTTATTGTTTGAACATAAGAAAGCTACTATACTGAGCGGCAAAAAATCTGGCCCTTAAATGTATGCAATTACAGGTAATTTTGTATGTAGAGTGGGCCAAATTTTGTGCCGCTGAGTATATAATTCGGCCAGAAGTAGATTGTTAAATGACAGTTTTCTATTCAAATAGTACTTGCCATTGTTTGTGTGGCAGAATTTTGATTCAAAATTTTGTCAATTCTTTGACGCCATATACTTTGATTAAGTGATGACCAATGTATGGAAGGAAATATTTGTCAACCACGAAAAAATAGTCTTTTTTTTATCTTATATTTGAAAGAGGCTTTAGTACACTAAATGCCAGCCTCATGGGGAGCCTCAGATACATGTTACACTCTCCCTTGTGCCGAAACCTAGTCTCTGGATGCAAAGGCCCGTCTGATGAACTTGTAAATCCACATTGCTTCTTTTGAAAGTGGTTGACTCAGCATCACATCAACATTTTTTGCCACGAAATTTAATTTGCCTAATTTTGTGAGAGTCACAATGGCGGGTGTATCTATACAAATATAAAAAACAATTATACTAAAATAATGTACTCAAAATGTACTATTTAGTACCTACCTTAAAAAAAATTGTACCCTACATGAACTTACTCGTATTACAATGTAAAGGTACACCCGCCATCCTGCCTGACTGGCAGGGCGGCGGGTGTATGCTAATTTACTATGAACCTATTGATTATTCACAAATGTTACTCAAAAAAAAGTACTAAATTTGAAGTTTAGTATGCCGTGAATTTTGAGCAATCAGATTTATGGTTTTTAAGTTATACCCATGTATTGTTTTTCTGCTTAATTTGTTTAAGTAAAAAAAAAATACCTACACGTGTATTACTACGAAACGATAAATCTGATTGCTCACATTTTGACGGCATATAATAAAGTACAAATTTAGTAAATTTTTTGGAGAATACTGGATCCGGTAGCTAAAGTTTTTGTGCCGAAGCTCAAAAAGACCGAAGTCAAAGAAAACAAAAGAAAATGTAGAAACTACACCCATTTTATCAATAACAGAAACGTACGGTAAGAAACAAGCTTAAGGTACAGTCAACTACAAAGATATGTATCCATGTTAATCTTTCAAAATGTTGTAACTTTTCGCATGTCATAATTAATTACCCATGGTAAGTGACATTTCTAGTAGCAACAAAACCTTAAGGTAGACTTCCGAGTAGAGTGGCTCCGGCGTCACTAACGCAGCGACAGTGACGCTGCGTTCGAACGTTAGTTCATACGTTTCCGTACTGCATAATACTATCGCTCTATCGCCGCGTTACTGTCGCTGCGTTAGTGACGCCGGAGCCGCTCTACTCGGAAGTCTACCTTAACATTATCATCGACTCGTTCAAAATGCAACAATTATGTATCCCGCAACGCTTCCTCCGAATGTACAGTCAAGTGTAAAGATATGTATCGATTTGAAGCACTGATAAATATGTTACCACGGCCTTATTACGCCGGAATAAGAGCCTATGAAAAATATTTTTGAAGGGTTAGATAAGACCATATGTTTGCAATTGACTGTACACTAACAAGCCTCTTTTACTATCTACCGATATATTTTGACAAATATAAGTAAACGTTCAATGTTCCAAAGAAATGTTACCAACACTCGAAATAAATATTATTTATCCAATGTTTACGTGAAACGTCAGTTTTTATTTTTTATTTTAGCGGCACTTATTTTATTAATTTTCAAATAGTACTATACTAATATTTTAAATGCGAAAATTTGAGAGTATGTATGTGTGTGTGTATAGTTTGTCACTCCTTCACGCTAAAACGGCTGGACGGATTTAGCTAAAATTTGCGAAAGCTGCGTGACTGGAATAATACATAGGCTACTTTACTTTTTATCGAAATATTCCCACGAGATCTCGATACGAGTAAAATTTCGAAATCTCAACTAGTAGGTTCAGAGCCATGAAATTTAGTACAGTTTTTTTGTAGCGTTAATGAAATCTACAATATTTTTTAGGAATTCTCATGGGAATCAAGTAAATCCCGGAAGTTCAATTCATCGGCTGGATCTAACGGTTTACGCGTGCGTAGCCGCGGGAAAAAACTAGTAGATAATGAAGAAGAAATTGAGTGTTTAAACTTCGAATCGGCTTGCTTGGATTCAGGGGGGCTACTACGAAATTCGAAAATCTACGGTCCCTCTCACTCGTATTAGCGTCAACAGGACGGCAAGATACGAAGTTTGAATTTTGCGCTTCGTAGTATAGTTTAGGGCCTGTTCTGAATTTAAAAATATTGGTTACATTTTTTTGGAACATTGAACTTTTGCTTATATTTGTCATAATATATCGGTAGATAGTAAAAGAGGCTTGTTAGTGTACATTCGGAGGAAGTGTAGCGGGATACATAATTGTTGCATTTTAAACGAGTCGATGATAATGTAAGGTTTTGTTGCTACTAGAAATGTCACTTACCATGGGTAATTAATTATGACATGCGAAAAGTTACAACATTTTGAAAGATTAACATGGATACATCTCTTTGTAGTTGACTGTACCTTAAGCTTGTTTCTTACTGTACGTTTCTATTATTGATAAAATGCGTGTAGTTTCTACATTTTCTTTTGTTTCTTTGACTTCGGTCTTTCTTAGCTTCGGCACAAAAACTTTAGCTACCGGATCCAGTATTCTCCAAAAAATTTACTAAATTTGTAACGTCAGAATGTCTGGTCCACTTTCATACTCGTTTTTTTATTGTCTATCGAGGTACTAATTATTGTAAGTTAGGTATTAAATAGTAGCAAATAGGTAGTAAATTTTGATATTTTCTAAACATCAAATATCTCCATTGGTCCAGGGGTTCTGACGGTTACATTAAATTTTACCTCTTCTAATTAACTTCGGTCAAGCTTCAATCTCGCCTGTTCAAAAAATAAGATGACCGTTAGTCAGTTCACTAGCTTACATTATGTGTGCATGTCATACACCAGCATCTAATATTGCAACCAGTCTACTACTGATCATCAACCTTATTCTGCAACCTTATTTTATAAGGAAAGCGTGGTAAATCTGATAAAACGCATCGTCAATCATTTCATCAACAAATGCTACATAAACTCTGATGTCCAGCTTCTATGATTCCAACTTGAAAGTATTGTTTTCGTTTCAGAAATGTATCAAACGTAATTTAGGTATACCGAAAATCAAGGAAATCGAAAATACTGATGATTGGAAATGTTTTAAGTGCAACAATAGGCCATTATGGGATCTCCGGGCAGCATGCTGGGCTCTATTGCGGTACTGTGACCTGAGAAACAGGTACGTTATTTTAACAATTATTTGTGCGCTTTATTTTTAAATCACTGCTCTTGTTTTTATATGGTTTTAGTTAGTTAGTTAGCCCCATGTGTTGTTGTTTTTGGGTCAAATCTAGTAATTGATTTTTCACCTCAGCAGCTCAAACAGGCAAGTTTTGCTATTAAAAATCAGTGAGCAAAATGCGATTTTGCTCACTCCGTGAGACAAAGTAATTTTTTAACAATTTTTTTTAAATGCTGGACTTGACTTAGATCCGTCACTTTCACTTCAACATGAAAAAAGCAAAAAATAGGATCAAATGTTCGATTCGATTTTCAAATTTTGTAGGCCTAAAAACACTAAAAAGAAACAAACAAATGTTCGGGTTCGCATACACATATAACCGCAAAATTATAAAACAAAAAACTACAAATAAATTCATTCATTCCAGATAAATTAGCTAACAAAACGAACATAAATTAACGAATATCCCGCTCCATTTTACTTTTTTTCTGTTCTTTTTTTTACTTTTTAATTAAACAATCTTAAATTATACTTACCTTAAGTATTAAAAATATCTTAAAAATTAATTAATTAAATGTATGGTAATAATAAAAAAATAAAAAATTACATGACAGCGAAATATTTCCAAAATGTTACAATTTTCCCGCTCTTTTAACAAAGTATGCAACCTCGTTGCACAAAAGCCGCTGCTCTTGTTTTTTTTTTTTAATAAAATTAAATTGAATAAATTTGCAACTAATCTATTTTTATATTTATGTTTCAAACAATAGAAATCCTAATAAAATCGTATTTAAATTTAAGTTTTTATAAAAAAAAAATACTTTTATGGTTCAACCTTTTTAATGACCCAAAGATGAGATCTTTTGCAGTATTAAAAAGTATGACATATTTTACAAAGAGTTCTAACCATGTTAAAGAGTTATAACTAAACTAAAATTCTTAACAATCGGATTATATTTAAAAGTTTTTGATATTGTTTGTTTTCTAAATATATAATAATATGTTATGTGATTATTTTAACCTTTAAATTAAATGTTCTCGCTGCTGAGGTGAAAAGTTGTATGTGTCACTCACTTGAGACCAAAGTTTTTTTGCATCTCAAGTGTTTGAATCTTTCTCTGATCTCAGGATTCTAACCTAGAATCACTCGCTACGCTACGCTCGTGATTCAATTGTAGAATCCTTTGCTTGCTCAGATTCAAAATCAACACTTGCAGCAAAAAACAATTGTTCTCTTGTTGCACAAATAACTATAAATATGATATTGTAAGTCTTGCCTGTCATATATGTTTTTTTTAACAGGATTACAATGGCTACTCAAGATCAGGCTCTTAAAGAAAAATATCAAGTTAGCTGTGCAACAGACTACACAGAATGTTGCAAACATAAAAAACGGCGAGAAAAAATAGAGAGCAATAAGAAACGGGAAGAAAAAAAAGAAGCTGAAAATTCAGCAAAGAAAGCTGCTGCTGCAGTTATTTCTAAAATTCCTCCTACTATCCAGGTATGTGATTCCAAGTGATCTTAAAGCTCAGCCATCTATTGTTATACTTCATTAAATATTTCTGGCAAAAGGATCTGGTCCTACTACCTTCCTCAAATACTAAATGATTTTCCCAGGGCTACAATTGATAAAATAACTAGCAATCTTAAGAACATAAAAAACATCATTAAGAATTTACTTATCAAGGGCAACTCATAGCCTAGCACTTAGAATCTTTAAAAATAAAGATTAGTTAGGTGAATTATGCAATTTATTCTAAAATGGTTATGAAATAAACAGATAAAATTTAATTTAAATTTATTTTTTAATTAATTACTTAGTACACTTAATACCACAGTAATGCGAAATAATTAATTTGCGTCAGGGTGCGAGGATATACATCACGATTATATTTTTTTTATAAAAATCATTGATATTATATTCATTTTTTTAAGTTTCAGAAACTAAACTATTTTCTTAAGACTAAAATGGCTGAATGGGCTAGATTCCTTTGCCTTAAACCGGAATAACAAAAAACAACACTAGCAACATTTTAATTTTTATTTAATTAAAGTAAATATGCAACTAAATATTCTGTGAATATTTCGAGCGTCTAACTGTCGCCCTTATTAATATCGACCAAAAAACGGCAAAAACATCACGTTTGTTGTATGGGAGCCCCCACTTAAATATTTATTTTATTCTGTTTTTAATGTTCGTTGTTGTAGCGGCCACAGAAATACGTCATCTGTGATAATTTGAACTCTCTAGTCTACCTATTACAATTCTTGAGATACATACAACCTTGTGATAGACGGACAGTGGAGTTTTAGTAATTAATAAGGTCCCGTTTTTACCTTTTGGGTACGGAACCCTAAAAACTTAAATAATATGTCAAAATAAAAAGAATTGTAGTGTTTGTTGTTTTTGCCGGATTTTGACCACAAGGTACAAATTGAATTGAATGTAAAATGGTTTCTTTCTGCACACAAATTATAAAATAATTATCTCTATATATATCTGATATATATCCGATATATATAAAAAGTCAGATTTTTGATTTTTATTATTAAAATTGGGATTTTTCGCACCCTGCTTTGCGTAAAGAATTTAGATGTTTTTTTCTTTTTGAAGAAGAACTTCACTTTTTTAAACATAGCCGAATGATCGCCAAAGCCTCGAAATATATTTATAAGATATTTGTCTTGTTTCAAGTTTCCACCCAATTTTTCGATACCTAAAGTTAGTATGTCAGTGTTATGTGAAAGTTGGAACTGATATTCGAATTGACAAGTAGTTTTGGGGTAGATGCAAAATTGACAGTAATTCAAAACGGGCGTGATTTATTCCGGGGGTAGTTAAACTATGTCAACTGGAGTGTCATTTTATTTACCTCAGTCGTTTAATGACATCGACCGTTACCAACGCGCTTAAATCGAATCTATGAAACAATTAATGTCAATAAAACGTTATAAAGTCCTCATTTTCTTATGGTAATAAAATGAGAACTTAATTTAATGTTTATTGTTATTAATTTTGTTCCTTACTGACAATTTGTAAAACAAAAACCGTTAAAAATAACGAACAAAGTAAAGATTTCTCATGAGCCTTTATAAGTGTTTGGTCTAAATAGTTTTTTTTTTTTTTTAGGTGAAAAAGTTCGCGTCCATCAATGTTGATGATGTAAAACAAGAAAAAAAACCTGTGAAAAGGTCAATAAGCCCCAAAAACAAAACCCTCTATCTCAAGAACCCTATTGCAGTATCGAGTCCAAAGTCTTATGGCAATTCAATGAATGTGTCGACTTATCCGAAGAAAATAAGGGTAAGTATATTTTAATTTTCAGGCACAGTCAAAGAAACAGAATAGCATACCAGAGTTTCCGTCTTGATACGCTCATGATTAATAGCAGTGATCAGAATAGGTGCAGAGTCAATTTACCTGCACGCAGAAAGAAGTAATATGCAGTTGTTGATACCAACCACCTAATCCCGCGATTCTATTCCGATCACTGTTGATAAGGTTCCCCTTGTCGCTGCAAATGCCATTTTGACATATCATGTGTCAAAAATCATAGTAAAATTTATTGTGGAAAATGTCTGCTTTGGTCCATAATTCAGTTTCCTTGTGTGTACCTAAATTATGACTACTTAACTCAATCTTATTATATTGCTGTTAAATTGGCTTATTTTTTTTACATAAATTATATCACTACTATGGTCTGTCCCAGAATTTGAGATACTAAAATGACGTTTCATGTGTTACCTGTTTTTTGCGTCTCATAAATAGTGATGTGCCGCAACCGGTTATTACCGTAAGATTTTGTAGGTACCTATGTATGTACGTCGTAAAATATTAAGATATGAACGGATCCGTGGTGTACTAAAATGTAGGACACTTAGGACATTCTAGAAAAGGTAAAATAGTTCTAATAAAAGTGCGACCGTTTTCGAGATATTTCGACTTTTTATAGATGTTGATGTTTAAGTTTCAATTTCATTCTAAGTAAGTTTTACATTAACTAAATAATATGAGAATAATGAATATTTGATTTATTATTCTATGATATGAATATCTAAATAAAAACACGAGTAAAGTAACGAAAATCGGTAAAATACCACTTGAATACGAAAAACATGAACAATGACGTTGTGTGATATCTGAGGGCCTACTCCGGAATTCGAAAATCAAAGTTCGTACCGTAACGTCCCTCTCACTTACGTATTAAATTTAGTAGTGTCAGAAGGACGGAACGACACGAACTTCGATTTTCGAATTTCGTAGTAGCCCTGCTGGCCCTGACTACGAATGCAAAACTCGAACTTCGTATGTTGCCGTCCCGCTGACGCTTATCTCAATCACATAACTATCTAACTGGACAGATCCAGCGGCTCTGCTGTGGCAAATATTAATGGAAGTGACTGTAAAATATGGTGGAGCGTCTATGTATGAAGAAAAAAAATGCTTAATCAGTCTCGAATACTTCGATTTTTTTATATATATTTTTATATTATTTTTTCGACATTATGTTTTAGCCCTCTTTACCTCAAAGATTTTATTTTTGAATGAGAATTTCGTAATTTCGCAAAAATAAATAAATATGTTTAATGCTGAAAAGTTGGGACATCAATTTGAATCAGAAATTGTATCAATACATACATTTGCGTGTTAAAAGTCCCATAGACATACTTAAACGAAAATTGGTAGTATTGGTAGTTTTGGCAGTCCATTTAATTTCAATTTTCGGTACATGGTTCCTTACAAAGGCGTTTTACTTGAACTAAGGACTAAGGTATGTTTTGAATAAGATTACAGCACACTGAGGTAAAAAAACCATATTTTAAGGAATTTAACTTAACGGTTTTTTTAAATCTTTGAATGACAGTAGAGGGCTTAAAGTAGGTTTATATATTTTTATTTTTCTCGTAATCCTTTAAACAAATCGCAACTTTTTAGCACTATTCAGCATTCAAAATCCAAAAAATAATAATTCGCTCAACCCTACTGTACAACTATTAATAAAAAAGTTGCCTGGAATAAATCCCTTTGAAAGACGTCACCTATTGCTCCTTTGTATGCAAACAACATTTTTTTTTTGTATTACTTGTGGAGAGTACTGACATATTTTTATAGTTATTGTAATGTATTTCTGTTTCAGTTATCTTCTTCGCCAATAATAAATCCTGTTCGGTTTGTTGCTGATCGTAAACAAGTTACTACCCCTATTCGCATCAGACCCAAAGGTCCAACGCTTCCAATTCCAATAATGACTCCATTCAATGGATACAATAATGTTAACACATACAACAACTTCATAAACGATAACATCAACCTTTCTTTAGAAAATTTAACACAGGTATGCTAGAATATTAACTATCACTTTTTAATTTGGTTCATGGTTAATAAAAATAGGTTTTTACAAACTTCCACTTAACTTGAAATGTTTGTTGAAAACCATTTTTCGACTACTTTCTGGTATCAAATTGACTTGAAATTTGGCATAATTATTTTACCATAATCTGGTAGTAAAATTTTGGTCGTCCGGCCAGCATCATCTCCAGGGAGCGTAACTTTGGTGTCGATGACAGACGTATGACGTCAAGCTAAATACAGTGTTTTTATCTAGACCTCTTTAGTTTACTGATATTATCAATGTCAGATAACGCAGTCAATTTTCATGGATTGCTTTGGGATTTGGAATTGCCAGAATTTTTACGCAAAGAACTATTTTTAAAATCATTGCCATAAAAAAAAATTACATGAAGATTTTTTTTATCTTATACATAGTTTTAAAAACCATGGTTTCAGGGATTAGATATGGCGGCGGTAGCGTCAATGAACAATAATGGCGGGGATGATGATGTAGTTTGCACACCCGATTTTCCCATGGAGCCATTATGTGAGGTATGTAAACGCAATAACTACTATTCGGATCATGACAACTGTGGAACTTTTCCGAATTAACTATCATACCTAACACCATGCTTAATATTAAACATTACAAGTCAGGTCATATGGTCCGGTCTTAAAACAAGATAATAACTTGTCGTTTATTTATTTTTAGGTCACAGAGGATAATACCGACGATGATGTACAATGCATCACGCCGGCACCTAAATCGTTCCCGAGAATAAGCAATCCGCCGCCACTTGTGCCACGCTTGGCGAACACGCTACCTGACCTGTCAGCTGAAAATATTGTACAAATGACTGAAAACGACGTCACAGTAAACGCACAAACAGGAGGACTAAAGTTCCGCGTGGACCCACAAACACTCTCTTCTAATAAAATGTATCGCTTACCCGATGGAAGGATTTTTGCCATTAATGCTAATCCTAATATGCCTGGCGGATATTCGGCTACAATTGTCGCAGTTACTGAAACTGCCAGCAAAACTGCGCCTAAAGGAGCGACATATGCAGCAAAACTAAGCGCAGTCACACCACAAGCTGTAAACTCTACTCCCAAACCTGTCCGTATTCCAGCAACTCGGTCTGGTGTTGCAAAGCGCAAGGCACCTAATACTGCCAAGGTCACGAGAGGAACTGAGACTGTGTCGAGAGAATGTGATTTGGATGTCCCTATTGAATGGTACAGACATAATTTGATAGATGCCATCGATGCCTTAGATTATTCAATGTCTCGTTTAAATAAATTGAGAAAAGAAGCTACTACAGTGCATTTGCGGACCCGCACGGTGGGTGAAATGAAAGTTCTGCACAAGACATTGGAGCGGCTATTACAAACCTCTAATACTAGGTTTAACGAAATTCGAGACAATTTAAGTAAAGGGTTCAAACAATATTTAGTCAAGAAAGCGGGTGGTAGCAATGGTACTAATAATATTAGCGATGATGATGATGATGATGACGATGATGATGTGGAAATATTACCCAATCCGGAAGAAAACGACGATCCAATCTTTATTGATGAGAATTCAGTTGATTCTAATGCCAATGACACAAACTCAATTGATCAACAGGAAGTAGATTTAACAGGTGCGATGAGTAGTGGTGAACTCAACGAAAGTGGGGAAAAGGCAGTAGATATGAATAATGTCACAAAAGTGAACGAAGAAATGCAAGATAAATCTAGTGAACAAGATGACACAATATCAAAAGCGCCTGAAGATGATCCTCTTGCTAATACTGAAATGGATCATAGCAACGAAAATAATAACGATGAATCAGAGCCCACAGATGAAAATCAAAAAAGTAACCAAAATGTAGACAATAAGGAGTCTTCTGAAATAGATGATGATAATAATGAAAATGAAAGTCACAATGAAAAAGAAATTTCTGAAAGTGATTCTTTAAAATTACATGAGTTGAATGATATTAATGGTGAGGAGAAAGTAGTTGATTCAAATGCCGAGAAACATAATGAAGAGAATATAGATGACTCAAAAGTAGCTTCTGATATCGCTGATGATAAAACTGGTCACAGTGAAATCAGTAAAAATGATGACGGCAAAAATGACGATAGCCAAGAAAACGACAATGATAGTAAGTTACAGGACACTGAAATGAGTGAAGAGATGATTGAGACTTTACTAAAAGATGATGACGGTGTAGATGATGATAATACTGAAACAAGTAATAATATGGATACTTCGGAAGGTGTTTAAATGTAAAATTAGGATTTTTTATTCTTTGTGCGCGGTCCGTGTCAAATATATCAAAGCTACCATGGCTGAAAAGTGTTCAAAATGATCTTCCTCGGAAGTATTTTTGAGCTCCTTTCTCATCTATGTATCTAACGCTGACAGCGCAAGTAGATAAACATAGGTTATATAAGTAAAGTTAAAAAGATTTATTATGTCTTAGGATTATGTAAGTCAAGTAAAATATCATTCCTGGGTATAAATTCCTAAACTGACATAATTTTTTACGTTTCAAATTATTGACGATGCATTGAACCACCCTTGGAACTAGAATCAGTACAGATATATATTGTAATTTGAGTTGGATCTGAGTTCTAGCTTATAAAAAATGTAAATATTTTAAGTAAGAAGTTAGGAGAAACTTACACAGGATACAATATTATATGTGTTGCGTTGTCAATTTTTATTTGTTCACAAATTATAAAGAGGTTTTTTTTTTCGTTATTGTAATATTAGTCATTCGAATATATTAAATATTGTATCTTTGATAAGACATGGCGTTTTGTGGTTATTAAACAATCGATGTCAACCACTTTTTGATAGATTTTCATCCTTGTAACCCAGAAAAGAAAGAGTGAAAATGATAATTGTTTTAGGGGTGCCAACTTACATTTCTGACCATTGGTAGCTAGCTAACTATAATTAATTAATTATCGTTTGATGTCTAATTTTGCTCCAAGTAATAGACCATTTTCTCAACGTATAATCGAGTTCAAAAGTAGTTTATTAGTGGACATTTACTTCGATTGCAAGTGTTGGACTGGCCGTATTCTAGAGATGGTAGATTTGCCGGCGGCCCTAGTCTGTCCTTCTCTGGCTTTCCACCTACATGAAAATTTACCACTGTACCAGAGGCCGTATTGCCTAACGTTTCTGACGCTACAAAAGCGCATAATTCTATGAAGAACGCTCCTATGTGTTAGCGGTTTAGCTATCTTTGTTGTTATTATTTTAACTTCATAAGGACTACGGAATCATTCATTACGCGTTCGGACATGTACCTACTTGGCCGGTTTAAGTAGGTACTTCAAAGCAATCAAAGCTGATAAATAAGACTTAATTTTTTTGGATGTGGCACATTTTTGTATGTGCCTGAATAATTTTTGCAAACTGCTGGCAAATCTTGTAATTGGGGAACGAAAGAAGGGCCCCTGTCAAAGTCGCTCTTGTATGTGTGTGCGTGCCACAGTGCGTGCGCGATACGTGTCATTTTGCTTTAGCCCTAGGCCAAGGCCGTTCCGTTTGTTCCCTAAATGTAGTACATTATATATTTCAAGTGTGTATTGTCTTAATTGCATGATTATACTGTACATCAAATTGTTATTAGTGTTGGTCTTTTAAGTTCCAATCGGTTATACTAGCTGATTGAGAGGGCAGATATATCGTACACTATAAAAACTAAGATTGTGTAGTTTAGCACATTGTGTTTGAACTGAATAGTATTGATTATTTGAAGTGTATAAAATTCGAAGAATTTATGGATTATGTTTGTGATAATTTTGTATGACTTAGCCTGGAACATTATAATTAAAAACTAAGTACATTTCATATATGAATACGATAGTAGTTAAGTTCGTAACATATATTTTTAAGCGAAGCAATGATTGTAAATAACACGTTAGGCCCAAGAATGTGCGCATGTTTATGCCAGCTACAAAATTAAATGTTTGTAATCATTATTTTGGGAATAAATTAGCTCTCATAACGTGGAATTGCGGGTTTCATTTGTCCTGTAATGGATCATACTATTCCTTATAGTGTAGGTAAGTGTGTAACAGAAGTAATTAGTAACTAAATATATTAAAATTAAAAAAAAAACCCTGCTTGCTGGTGCACGTCCGAGTGCGGTGTAAGGCGCAGAGCTTTGTTAGCGACTCCGCTACTTACAAAAAATCCATACTTCCATACTAATATTATAAACGCGAAAGTAACTGTCTGTCTGTCTGTTACGCTTTCACGACAAAACCGCTGAACCGATTTGGATGAAATTTGGTACAGAAATAGCATAGACTTTGGGAAAGAACATAGGCTATCTTTTATCGCGAAAAAGAGGCTTTAAGGGGTTGAAATAGGGGATGAAAGTTTATATGGTGGAAGTTCGTCGCTGTCGAAGATAAAACGGTATTTGTATGAGCTTTTTTGAAAATTCGACCAGTGAGGGGATGGAAGTTCATATGGAAGGTCGTCATTATCGAAGATAAATCGATGAATCTTTATTAAACTTACCATTTCGGCACGTGATTAAAAGATAAATAAACGTTTGTTCGTTCGTTTCTTTTTATTCTTCCTGTGAGGGGGGTGAAATAGGGCCTAAAACTTTATATGTAAAGATCGTCATTGTCGAAGACAAATCGATGGTCCTTTATGAAACTTAGCATTTGGGCACGTGATAAGAGATAAATAGATATTTGTTCGCGCGTTTTTTAAAATTCTTCCTGTGAGGGGGTGAAATAGGGGATGAAAGTTTATATGAAGGTCGTCATTGTCGAAGATAAATCGATGGTTCTTTATGAAACGTGGCACTTGGGCACTTATTAAAAATAAATAGATATTTGTTCAAGCGTTTTTGAAAATTTTACCTGTGAGGGGATGAAAATTTATCTGGAACGTCGTCTTATCACAGATAAATCGATGAATCTTTGTGTTTAGGTATTCGATAAGATAAGAACTAAAAAAACCGGTTAAATTCGACTCGGACTCGCTCATCAAGGGTTCCGTACGTAGGTATTTATAAATTTCCAGTGTTAGAAGAGCCTATTTTAAGCTCATAAGCAAAATGTACGCAATGTGGGCTCATTTTAGATGGCTTATTGACATAGACAGTCAGACATGAAAAATTATGATTTTTCAGATTTTTGTTATGTATATTGCTATAAGGGGAAAAAAATTGCTAATAGAACTACCTTTATACAAAATTCCAAGTTTCTAGGACAGCCGAAAGTACCCTATAACTTTTTCTGTTAAGGCGATTTGTATGGAAACACCTTTTTAATGACTAAAGCTTTTGATTGTGTTAACTAGAAGTTCAATTTTTTCACAGCTTCCAGGACTATTGACCTGAGTTTAGGGTTTTAATTTCAACTCGATACATACTCCGCGCGTTTACGGGATAAAGGGTCTTGACAGACAGACGGACGGACGGACAGAAAAGTGATCCTATGAGGGTTCCATTTTTTTCCTTTTGAGGTACGGAACCCTAAAAAACATTTGTTCCGGCTCTTTTCACATTTAGACATTTTTCATACTTGAAAATATGGGGATGAAAGTTTGTAAGGAATTCCAAACAAATTTACTATAAGTATACCTATTTATCGGAAATATGTGTAGTTATGCTTAGTAAGAATGCCGTCTTAATTATAATCCTACCCTCCTAACTTACAATAAAGGACGTAAGATGATGTCAAGAGTTCACTATGAAGAATTAGTCCTTTTGTGTTGGCAGGGTAGAATACACGTCGTATTGCTAAAATGTGGCTACCCGCAAAATATTTATGTTTTACCAAAGAATGAAAGAACAAAAAAATAGTTTAGATATAAAGCAATGTATTAAAATAGGTTATTTTCAGTAAACCGTAAAAGTTTCTATGTTCTATTATTGGCAGAAAAGGTACCCTAAATAAATTAAATACTATCCAAAGTTACTATTCCACGCGGACGAAGTCGCGGGCAAAAGCTAGTACTAACTAAATTGTTTTGTTTCACTGAAAAACAAATCAAAAGAACAATGTACCTAGTACGTAGTTCTAAATTGAAATTGTAATAGGAGAAGCGTAGTGATTATCTTATATTTTCCTTGGACGAAGTCGGGTACAAATCTAATAAAAATGATAAGACAAAACAACAACCTTCAAAAGAAGAAGGCATCACGGTATAAATATCATCATCATCATGTCAGCCGAATAAATAAATATAATTCACACCAATTGACCTAGTCCCAAAGTAAGCTTAGCAAAGCTTGTGTTATGGGTACTAAGAAAAGGATAAATATAATTATATAGATAGATACATACTTAAATACATATCGTCACTAATTTTAAAAAAGCTCTTATCCTTAAGATGAATGATTGGTCTCGCGCGCGAGACCAATCATTCATCTAAGCTCTTATCTTAAAATCGGCAGTTTTTATGAGTGAATTTTATGAACTTCATTTCAAGGGCCACTTTTGTTAACGTATCGATCGATTTGAGATACGAGATTTTTTCAAATTAGTGACGATATTAAACAAACATTCGTATTTTTCATACAAATATCTGCCCCGACACGGGAATCGAACCCGGGACCTCAAGCTTCGTAGTCAGGTTCTCTATCCACTAGGCCATCTGGTCGTCTAAACAACACAAGACAAGACAAGGAAAATTATTCATTTAGCCAATATGTATAAATTTAATGCAAAAGGATTTTACATGCAATTTCCATACAGCGTGTTATTTCCTGGATGGAACATGTTTAAAATAAAAGTCAAGAATTTCGTGACATTATTTTATTATTTTAATTAATTGTCATTTAACTCTTACCTAAAATAACTAGGTACAAATGCAAACAATATTAATAAGTAACAGTCAAACTGTTAAATAAATATTCATAGTTCACAAAAAGATTCTATTATTAAAAAGCACTTATTATATCACAATTGTGTACTCCATTGTTATGATATTAACATCAAAATACTTAGTAATAAACTTAAAGCCTATTCCAATGTAGGTAGACATGACATATGAAAGTGGAGGTCCGTAATCACATAGATTCAGTTGCATTTATCTACTTCAAATAGATCTTATCGGTTTTCTAATTTAAATTTTATTCCAGGTATGAAGGCAAATCATTAAGACACTTGAGTTTAGGGCTAGTCGTGATTTAATAGCGGAAATGACCCTTTCTGGAGCGTTCTTCGTGGTATACACGAGTAGGGGAGTATGTTCCGTTGGAGCCCCCGTTCGTGTTCAAGCCTGAAACAAACGAGTTGGAATTATTTTTCTGTTCCTGAATTGACGGAGTGGTGTTTCGACGTACCTTTGCCATTCAGACGTCCATCCACAGTGGGAGCTTTTGAAAAAGAAACAATAATTTATGTTCGTTGGACCAGAATATAAAGTGTAAGTAGAGTTTTCCATTCTATGTACCTTTGTGTTAATTAATTGTTTTTTTATCTTGTGAAAAACATCAGCTCGTATTTGAATATTTGAATTTTTTGCTTGAGACATGACATGAGTAGGTATGTACCACAACTATAACAAATGACACATTTTTTTTAAATAATTATGGAGCCGAAAAATATTTAGAACAATGTGCGATACATTTGAAATTTATGATGAACGTTTTGGCGAAGAAAAGCATCGTGAAGAAATTTGAATACACCAGCGACGCAGTTCCATCAAATGTGTATGAGGTTTCCAATCCGCGCATACTAGGCCCGCGTGAGAACAGCGTGCTTGTGCGGCCCACGCCATCTCATTCTAAGAGGGAGGATGCCTTGTGCCCAATGTGTCAGTGTCAGTGTCAGTTAGGTTCCGGCACACACGGAGGCACAACTGGCACAAGCCCGGATTCGAACTCACGACCGCTCTGCCTTAGAGGCCATAGGTCAAGCCACTAGAATACCACGGCTAACCTAGAGGCTACCACGGCTTCCAATTATACCATAGGTGTGGTTTTACAGTGACGCTTACGCCAGCGCGGTTGGTAAGCGCGGCCCGTAAAACTATGTAAACGATCAAGCGGACCGAACGTTAAACTAAGTAACGATCCAAGAGACGCAAAGCTCGTGGCCTGCGACGCTTATCAACCGCGCTGGCGTAAGCGTCACTGTAAAACCACCTAAGAGTGATACAGCTACTGGTACACGCACCTTGCAACAGATGAGTGGGCGGCGGCGCGGCGGGCGAGGCGCATCGCGGCGCCAGCAGTAAATGGTACAGCGCGAGGTAGATGGCGGCGGCTAGCAGCGCCACCACGCCGAGCGCGCGGTACGCGTCGCGGGCAGACTCCAGAGGTTGGCTCAACGTCACTATGCCGCTTACTATCGCGCCGATACAACGACCTGCGAGATTGGTGATCGTTAGCAACTGGCATGATGTGGCTTGCTATCAGATATTAGGTGAATCGGTACCTATTGATTTGGTTCGTTAAATAACGTTCGTCGTTCGTTCGTCGAAATTTTTTTTTCTTACCAATACAGAAATGCGCGATGACTGGCAGCGCCTGTCCCGTAGCTGTGTACTTTCTGGGCACAAGATGGCGGAAATACAACATAGCCGTTACCCACACCAGGCTAATCGTGAACACTTCTAAGATCTCGCAAATCACTATCCAGTTGTAATTCGTGCTGTACGCTAGACCTGTTGACAAAGATAAGTAAATTATTATTATTATTTAAATTATCAGGCAGGCAGTTGGAAGCAACTGTTAGGTGCCTGTATCTAGCTGTAAATTACTTGCATTTCATGTTCGAGATACTGTGCTGTGGTTCGTGTACCTACCTAAGTATAATTAGTAGAATATTTACCCATATACTCGTATAAAGAGAAGAGAAGATGGAAGTTGGAGGGTGAGATAAAATAGGGGACATAGTGTCTGACCCCCAATATTATTGGAGAGACCAAAGCGTTCAAACTCCGGTGGCTCGAACACGTGGAAAGGTTGGGAGAGGATCGAGCCGTGACGAGAGCGTACTTGGGACGACCGATTGGCGTAGACCGGTTGGTCGTCCCTGGTACCACAGGAGGGACGAGGTCCAGAGAGACCTTTTGGATCTCGGGGTCAAAGGCTGGCACGAGCTGGCCCAAGATCGTAAAGCATGGCGCAGTCTGGTGTTGGAGGCCAAGTCCCACTTTGGGTCACTGCGTCCGGATAGTAAGCAGTAGTAAGTAAAACGTTGAGTTATAAACAATTAAGTAGTTACTCGTAAGTTCGTACCAGTGTACCGCAGGCAGTAGAAGGTGAACGCGGTAATGAAGACGTTCGAGTGTCCGACGTAGTCAACGACAGCTTCAGCCCACCACAGCGCCGGGATCGCGGGCAGCGCGCCGATCGTCATCGTCAGCCCCAGTTCAGTCCAGGTACCGTTCAAGTCCATCACCATCCTGGATAAACATTTTCTTTTTATGAAGCAAAACAAACACGTAGTAACCCGCAACTATACAGAGTGCGTGTCTAATAATAACTAATAACAGAAAGCTGTAAGTAACTTTGGTTATCCCATAACACTGCTCTCGCGACGCTTTTATCTACATACGTCACATAGGTACGCCATAATATCAGATATTTCGGACCAGCCAAGGTGGTCAAAAATATCGGAACATGCACTATGCACTCTATTAAGTATTTCGTGTTTCGATATTTTTGAGCATGGCGACTGTAGCAGAGATGAACGAAGCCATTATAACACCACTCTTTTTGCGACGGGGCGGGGATTGAAAATTAATTTAATTTATTTTTTATTTATTGGTTTGCCAACAGATATAACACCATTAAAATTACAGAAAGTCGATAATTATGTTGGTAACATACACAGAGTGTTAATCCAATAACAGGCAAACACAACCTGCATAACTATTCGTTACAATGTGGAGCGCAGAAAATCAATCAAGGACGTTCTAATTGACAGTCTAAAGTTTATAGAAATTATAGATCAGTAAATTTATTCGATTGTTATCAAGACCCTAGCAGTCCTGGATTTTTCAATAGGCCGTATAGGCCGCGGCCTAGGGGCAGCAGCTTCCTAGGGGCGACAGATTTCAGAGGACGAGAAAATTATTATTATAATTATTGGGGCAGCGGAAATAAAGTGGCCCCCATAAAAAATATAAATCCGGCACTGGACCCTAGTTCAAAGTCCTGGACCCTAGTTAAAAATCAGCTTATAACATCCTCAGGAAGTAGGAAAAGTCACCGATTAGCTTTTACTAAATCTACAAGTTGCAGGCAAGTTGTCCGTCATTGGTGTAGGTAAGTATGTTTTTGTGTGAGCATGGTTTTCGGTTGGTGGTCAAAGTTATCATAGCATAATTAAATAGGTATGTCACTGTTTTAAAACACTGCGCTGTGTGAATTGGCTCTATAGGATAGGTATTCAAATACTCTCTAACAAGCCTCATCATGGCAAGCATTAAAACTCCATCCCTACTCATAAGCCCTTAGGTATCTATAGTTACTAACCAAGGTAAGTAAGCGTCGATACCGCTCCACAATATGCCAAGCAGAGTGACGACGGCGAACACAGCGGCTGTCTCAGCGCCGTAGCGGCGCACGGCATTCATTGGCATCGCTAACATGCCTGTTGAGGTGTGCCACCACCACTCCGGCGTTGACAAAGGCATGCGACTGGGGACATTAAAGGTACAAGTATCATCTGTCTGATGTTGGTGACCCGGTTAATTCATACTAAGTAATGTGTCGCGCAACTCGGTTGCGTTTGCTGGTCGCGGTCGCCAATATCGGAATGCAACCTTAAGATAAGAGTATCTCCTCTAGTAGTAGTAGTCCGTAGTATCGGACCGAACCGAACATCATTTAAATTATTTATTATTTTTGCCGAAACAAGAGTTCGGCTTTAGTTCTAGTTTCGGCCGAAACCGAAATATAAAATGTATATATACCTATAAACTAGTTATTTCTAATTTTAATTTTAACAGATCACAATCAGCCAGCCTCGAAAGACTAATTAGAATTCACTTATCATAGTTATCATTACCTAAACCTTCGTTCTTCGTTCCACGTTCCTACAAGATACTTACCCTTATTAGTTTCGCCATGTCATTAGTACGCGGCTTAGTTTACGGACTGTTAATCCTGGAAAGCTGTTACAACTTTGCATGGGTTTGGGTATAGGTTATAGTTTGTAATAACACGGATAAAAAGCGATTAAATACATGGTAAAGGTTTCCAAATTAGAGTAAGGAATCTTACCTATCTACGATCAAGATGACGGCTCCGATCAGCATGAATGCAGCGTGCAGCAGGAAAGGTATGAGAAAGGGGTTCTCGGGCATGTTTTGTGAGGCCAGGCCTGCCAGTGGGGGGAATATGGCAAGGCCTATAGTCCCGAAGGCTAACTGCCGGCCCACGTCACCACGCCCTATGGATGTCTCTCGCGTGGCAATGACGCAAGCTGTGCCTAGAAGAGCCAATGCTGCCGTAGGCCATATGTCTGATAATACCCTGGAAAAAAGAAATGCAAACAATATTAAATTAACTCTGTAACTTAAATATACATATTTAAATATCTGAAGGCCCCAACTCTGCCACCTGTCAAGTTCAGCTTTTTGAGATTTGATCAGAAAGCTGTTTGTTTGCTAACCGATTAGTACCAATATTTAGGTCAGGTAAGTGTAAGCACCACAATCATACTGCGGTACAATTAAATTTATCCCTTTTGCGTCAGATAAGAAACTGAATTTAAAAACTAGAAGGCATTTTTTTAATGGACTGAGTCTGGGGACGAATATCAAGTCGTTGTTATGGCGGCTTCTGTAGGTATATACAGCATGAAATTTTATGGACCGTTCAAATTTTGTATTGCTCAGACCATCAATCTGGACAACTTTCATTATGGGAGCAACTCTGAAATCACGAAAAAAAACAGCAGTTTCATACAAAAGTTCGTTACCTACTTGACCAAAATGTATGAAACTGCTGTTTTTTTTTCGTGATTTCAGAGTTGCTCCCATAATGAAAGTTGTTCAGATTTATGGTCTGAGCAAGTATACAAAATTTGAACAGTTCATAAAATTTCACCCTGTATTTAACTCGTTGATTACTTTTGGAATACCTATAGGTATAAATTAAATTACTGCGACAAGAATATAAACCTTATAACAAAGTAGCTCCAGAAAGTGGTAGTGGGGTCTCCAGTGTAGATTTTGCACTCAGCATGTGCCAGGACCCCTTGAGGCTCGTCGTATGGATCCAATACTTGGCATCGCACGGTGGGGATACATTCATCGTCCTCTCCTGTGATATCGGCGAGCCGCTCTGGTGGGACTATACATCTGGCTTCTCCTCCTGAAGAGGTTGTAAGGTTGCATTAGAAGACAAGAAGTATGATGAGTGATGGCTCATTATTTAAAGTTCTTAAGGTAAATAAAAAGCAGTAGACAGGTAGATGTAAAGTAGGTGGATGTAAATAGGTACCTACATCTTGCCAAGCCGGTGGGCCGTTGCTTGCTGGGTAATGTGCGTTAGACGAATACTTCTATGTCCATTTATTACTAAATAGCGCTATTTTGCAAGACGAGGTCAAAATATAATCAATCATTGCTGTCCGGCGAAATACTTTCGATGGGCGTAAAAAAGAGCACCATCCCGTCTGCTACTCATCATCAGGTACTTTAGATTAACTGAACACAGGGCAACGTGTAAATATCTAAGGGCCACGGTTCACGGCGAAACATCGACAGCATTGCCATAAAATATATAATATTCTCAATCAAATCTGAAGGGGTAAAACTTTGTTTCGTGAGGAGTAACGAACAAGATACCGACAACGATAGCGAGTAGGTACAAACGCGACGGAAGAATCACGCATCACTTGTTTGAAGGGGTAAATGCTATTTATGTCTTTACTGTGTTTTTGTTGTGATGTAGTGTGTTTTTCTTGTCAAAAAGTTTGAGTTTAAATGACAGTTCATTACAATTTTCAGGAGTGGGTAAATAAATAAATAAATACGGGACAATTCACACCAATTGACCAAGTCCCAAAGTAAGCTTAGCAAAGCTTGTGGTATGGGTACTAAGCAACGGATAATTATATAGATAAATACATATTAAATACCCAAGATCCGAGAACAAACATTCGTGTTTTTCATACAAATATCTGCCCGACACGGGAATCGGACCGAGGACTCAAGCTTCGTAGTCAGGTTCTCTAACCACTAGGCCATCAGGTCGTCTAGTAGGTACTTAGTTAAGTAAAATAAAATAAATCATCAAAACAAAAAAATATCTACGGATTGCCTAACGAAAGTGCCGAATCCACGCCACAGATGTGCATAGATAATAATGTAGTGAAGGGTCGCGGGTCGCGGGTCGAGCATACCTATGCGGTACGTGCACCACTGTTCGTCGGTGGTGGCGTTGTCGGCGGGGTCGCTGGCGGCGATGGTGAGCGGCACGCGCATGCGCGCCATGTGCTGCATGTACACCTGGCACTGCCCGTCGATGCACAGGTGCGGAGGGTTCGACTCAAACTTGAAGTTCGCGTCCTCGTCGTCCTCTGTCACCAGGATTGCTGAGGGCTGAAGAACACACAATAATTATCCTGGCCGGACAGTCTGACTGGTTCTTTAGCGATTATCGTGTTGGGTCTACCTAAGTTTTCAGTCTATGTAAGCAGCAGTCTCTTTCTAACCATCTAATGTCCATCGACCTCTACGAGTATATGACCAGCATATCACTGGTTCAGTGACAGCCTATTCACTAAACATTCGTTCTGCAATGGATAATTGCAAAATTATATAGCTCCCTTGGATGTTATTCGAGGCATTTGGACACCCTAAGGCCAAGGGGCCGTGTGCGCCATCTTTACAAAGATTAGCCTGTGCACTTTGTAAAAGCCTCTTTACCACAGGACTATATTTGCTGGCGAATAACGGAATAACGCTGCCAGTCACTGGACACCCCTCTTTCTCTCTGTGCTCTTTTACTAAACTATACAAAAACTCACATTTGACTTGCTCCTTCGCGAAGAAAAGTAAAGTTATACAAAATAGCCACGAAAGGCTGATTAACCAAACTGAGTGACGAAAAAAATTGTCCCATTGGACAGAAGCCATTTATAAAAAAACCTACTTATACTGCTCCTTTTGAGTAAATTTAAGTACCTAGGCCATAAATGTCGAACAAGAATAATTATAGTAAAGTTGTGTACTCACAGTTGCATTAGCGACGCTTTCGTACATGGGGCTAAGGGTCGTCGATGTTGAAGTAGTTGTGTACGGCTGTCTCACCCACGTCATGTTCTTGTCTCCGCAGCCATACTCACAAGCACCTAACGCCAAGACGCCTGGCTGTAGAAAAAAAGGTTGAAACTAATGCCCAATGAACTATAAACAATTACTTTGCTCACTTTTGATCAAAGCGAGGTCACATTAAGTGAGTAAAGTACCTAATTGTTTATAGTTCACTGATATGGACCTCTGCAAAGAAACGCCTGATTCAATAAATTTAGTACCTAAATGGACTTCAAAAAAGACAAGGCAGTACTCTGCCTCAGGCAGATCAGAGCCAGGTCAAGTCAGAAGAAAGGTCGCTGCTAATAAGTAAGAGATAGGAATATCCGAGTAAACCATTAACATTGTTTTAGATAATGTGAGAAAATTATCACGAAAAGCCCTATCAATGTACAGATTCAGAATAACAGTAGGTACTTACTTACAGGCATAACATTTCCCTTACTTTTGTATGGAAGTTTTAGATACAAGGTCAAGGCCAAGGAATTTTAACGAATACCTACCTATAACTAATTTCAGCAATGTTTCTTAGATGATTCTGCAAACCAAGTTGTATCTAACACTAGAATAGTCACGTTTTACGATTTTTAACTCGTGAAACAAAAAACAAAAAGTACCTACGCTAAGCGGAAATAAACAAATAGGTACTTAAGTAGGTAGAGTCAAAAACGCAGTCAAAGGTAATTGAACTTTTGAGTAAAGCAAAACAATGTTAAATTATACAGAATGTATTGTTGTACGGAATATTTGCTTGCAACGCGAGTCATCGTCTAAGGTATGTACAAGTATTTCAAACAGTGCCAATCTCATACTGCTAGTAAAGACCATTTATACAAGATTTCACGTTGCTATAAGATTTACGAGTGGGTTTACTGGTGGAATTCTATACCTACTGATTAATGCCTTTGATGGGAGACTTTGGCACGTAAACAGATCGATTATAGACTCCGAGCTTCATCGCTACCTATTTTTTTCTTAGAGATTCGACGTGTCAACTTAACAATCGATCGTGGTTATGACTATGAGATGATTATTTTCTGGCCCTAATCGTATCCAGGGACGACAAGGGGACATAATTGCTGCTGATGATAGACCACTTACATACATATCCATGTCGCGTAGGTGTAGTATTGTACTTCTCGCACCGTTTAAATGGCCCTTGAGTTGACTTTAAAAATAGTATAATGTCTTAAACTTTCGTGATTTTCACTCATAGTTAAAATACCACGCACAGGACTTATCACGCTAACACGCACGAGTAATATTTATCTCGACGTTTCGGCAACATAACAGTGGCCGGCGTGGTCACGAGTAGACCACGTCGAGTTGAGTCTACTCGTGACCACGGCCACTGTAATGTTGCCGAAACGCCGAGGTAAATATTACAAAACTAGTTTTAAAATACCATGCACAGGACTTATCACGCAAACACACACGAGTAATATTTACCTTTCTATACGCTGTCATTGCAATATTTGTAACAGTAGGTAACATCCGTATCCTAATTATAAATGCGAGTATAGTTTGTTTGTTACGCTTTCATGCTAAATCACTGAATCGATGTAGATAAAATTTGGTTGTGGTGGTTTGAAATTGGGAAGGGCGTAGGGTAGTTTTGATATTGGAAAATGGTGTAGCTCCCATGGGTTAGCGCTAAATGAACTATACGCAGGTGAAATCGTGGGCAACAGCTAGTAAATGATAATAGGTACTAATACTACCACCTATGTATATCTACAGCTACTAAAGTAGGTAACAAGCAATATAATAATAATAATAACCTTTATTTCAAGTAACTGTGACTCATTTTGTTAGTAGACAGGCTTATTTCTAGAGTTAGTAATAGAATATTAAAATGAAAAATACAATTAAAATAACATTTACACGAAGGTGTGGAGTTGCATCCACTTTCTCAAATATATAGCACCCTAGTTCAAATCAAGCATTAACAGCTTTAATCCACTTTGTATCATGCATGAGCATGACCCAATTTCCATAATATTGTTTGTGCCTGGAAAAATCGTAAAGTGACCCGGTCAGTGACCGCCGAGACACTGACATTTATATGCAAAAAGCCTGTAGGTGAAGTTAGAAGTCCCCCTCTTGTTATATCTTAACTAGTCTATTACCCGCGACTCGTCCGCGTAGAATTCATTTATCGCTATCCAATTTCGATCGAACTATGCATTTTCCGGGACAAAACTATCCTATGTCCTTTCTCGGGACAAACTATCTGTATGCCGAATTTCATCTAAATCGATTCAGCGGTTTAGTCGTGATGAGGTAACAAACAAACAACAACAACAACAACCAAACAAACTTTCGCATTCATAATATTGTGGGATTTACTAGATTTCGATTTTCGATCCTTCGAACCGGATATTACCTACCGGAAATTGGTTCGTAAAAGTAAGTCTGCACACACCTTTTCTTCAGAAAAATAACTGCACCTTCTGCCTTCCGTGCAAACTTCTTGCATAATATAGGCACCGTCAGCATCACACGAAAACCAAACATGAGGTCTACGGGCCTGTAAAAATAAACTTGACGTGTAAAATGAAATAAACAATAAGTAGGTACTCTTATAAGTAGGTAACCTTTAGCTATCCTAACGAAAATTGGATTAGATATTGCTACACTGAGGCACCTAAGAAATAATATATTAAAGTAAGTACTAAACAAATAACTTTATAATTCGAACCGTATTCGGACATCGACCTCTACATTTCTATATTTACCTCTTGTCGGTCAGTATAAGGCACAGCCAAGAGCAACGTGTAGAACAGTGCGCTGAGGATAAGGCAGACGGCGGTGATGATGCGAAGGAGACGGCCCGAGCCACTAGGCCCGGAGCCGCCCGTCGTGGACCCTCTGCCCACTGACAACCTGTGCCATACAAAATGACAGTTATTTATTGTGTCGATTCAAAGCGCCCCTACCCAACCAAGTGGCGCCGGTAATATAATTGATAGCTTACTACTTGTTGTGAAATGTTGTCCAATATTAATTCGTTAATAGCCTCTCCAGCTTGGTTGTATATTTAATACAGGCATAGCTTCGTGGTTAGCCCCGACTTATTATGATAGTCGCTTATATATTTTCAAAGCAGCCTATGGCTATGTAGAGCAACAAAACTCATCGTAAGATTGATCCAAATTCAAACAACTCGTAATAGGTAGGAACGACTTCTTACCTAAGCTTGCTAGCTTCCAAGAACCATTATACAATGAAAAATTAGGTAGATCCACTCAGTCAAATTGGGCAGTCGTCATTTAAATTTTACATATCAATTGTGCGACTCGAATCTACAGTACTTAACTTAGTACAGTACTAAACTGGTAGGAGAAAAAAATACACTTTGTTGTGTGAAACAATTGGATGAAATAACATTGAGTTTTTCAGAGAATCGATCGAGCGCGTTTCCACACGCGATATGGCTTTTATAATACCTCCTTGCCCCATAAGAAAGCCTAAGGCAATTTCACAAGAGTTGTTTGTAATTTGAAAATTTGTAAATACAAATGCTACTTAATAAGGTATATAAACTAAGCTGTCGTAATTGTTTATAAAATTATAAATATTTACCTGGTATCAAAGTTAAATGTTAATGGGAAAGTAGATCAATGGGGTATAGATAGATACTACTTAGTATACATTAGTCCGTATGTGGTATTTTAGCGTATAGACCCCAATTGGATGAGTTAGCTGGAAGCCATTGTAAGTATAGTATAGATCGACAGATTGAATCGGACAAACAAGGAAGTACGACAATGGGCCACTAAAGACGGCATCAGAAATAGAGCGGGAGAAGACACTCAAAACATTTGTCTGTCTGTCTAGTATTATTTTTAAATAAAATTAGCTCAGGCGTAACGTGTCTTCGAAATTCAAGAAGTGCTTTGTCGCGTTCACTTCTCTCTCTAATAAAGGATATTGAGCAAATAATATGTAGCTCTAAATAAACTTTGGTTTATTGAATAAAATAAAAACCCAGTACTTACTTAAAAATAACTCGCGTCTAGGCTTCTCGATATATTCTATGGCGACTGTAGCTACACCTACATAAATAAAATAGGTACTAACTTATCAATGAGATGTCCTAGAATGGCGGGGCCGAGTAGCGCGACGCAAGGTGCCACTGCTGATATGAGTCGAGCCTCTCCTCGCGTTAGTCCCGCCGATAGCATATGTACTGGCAGAAATGGAAATATGCATCCCACACCTATAACAAAGACATCAGGTAAACTTTACTAAGCACTTTATTATTTACTCACCCACTAGCTTTGCCTTTTGCATACTTTGTTGAATGCGCGCCCACATTTTAACCTTATCTATCAGTAAGTTAAGTGGAACCAACTTATTATCAAATCTTCATTGATCAATGTATGTTTTAAGCTTTAAATATGCATATGCATATGCACCAACAGTGAACACTGTTGGCCTTTTAGAGAGGCTCAGAGTCACGCAACGAGCTATGGAGAGAGCTATGCTTGGAGTTTCTTTGCGCGATAGAATCCGGAATACGGGAATTCATCCAAAGGCTACTAGAAACACAGGGAAGCTTAAAGTTCCATCTTACAGACTGGCTAAAACCAAAAAGTTGTTTCTGGGAAGTTGCATACGTTTTATAATAAAATTACAAAAAATATTATAAATTAAACAAATACAAAATTCAGATCTATTGTCAAGAAGACATTAATATCTAAGGCGTATTATAAAGTTAATGATTATATCATGGACAGTGATATTTGGAAATAATTCCGATCCGCATTAGCGGTCACTTCAAATAGCGAACCTACTGTGTTAAAAATAAAGTTGTGTTAAATTGTTAAATACTTGTGTTCGTAGTGTGATGTATACATATCATGTAATAATATTGTAAATCTGTTTAAAAAAATATGCCTCGTTGAGTTTCTTGCCGGATTCTTCTCAATTTTCCAAACCGGTGGTAGATTTTTTTTGACATTCATAAGTGCTTGTTATAGCCTAAATTGAATTAAGATATTTTTGACTTTGAACTAAAGTCACCGACATAGCTAGAAAAATATGCAAGTTGAAGTGGCAATGGGCCACATCGCTCGAAGAACAGATAACCGTTGGGGAAGAAAAGTCCTCGAGTGGCGACCACGAACCGGAAGACGAAGCGTTGGCAGGCCTCCCACAAGGTGGACTGACAACATCGTGCATGAGAGTTGCGGGAAACCGGTGGATGCATGTGGCGAGTTAACGTTCATTATTTTGTTCAGCAGTGGACGTCTTCCGGCTGATGATGATGATGATGATGATATTTAAGTATGCATGTGTAGTTATTATTTAAAAAAAAATAAAGAATAACTTACACGTGCTTACAAAACGAGATTTGCTCTGATTTATGTTCTTAGGGCTGCCAAGAAAGGTAAGTACTTCAATCTTTTCTTTTTCAATTCAAACGAAACGGTCGCAAAGCAGGTCGAGGTGAATGGTCCCTAAATCATTCGGTACCTTCGCGGAGCTCTGAGCGCTCCATAGATGGAAGCTTGCAAGTGCACTACGGCATTATTGCGAGCGACCATCCGGCCGGCCATCGCATTGTCGCCCGACCGCTTTTTATTGTGAAGCGACCGAGATGGGATTGAGATTGAACCAACTGCACTGTCTACTGCACTTTGCAATTAACGAAATGGTGTTAAACGATTTACCGGCAGTTCAATGCTGTCGATTGCTGCCCATATTCATACAACTCGTTTATCTACTCGGCCCGTAATTGAATAAAGACTTGGGTTATAAGCGTATGGCAGTCGTTCTATTAAAGATTGACATCATCTTTATACTGAGAGATGAGACATTCATTAGATATTACACCATTCGTGAGTTTGTTTAGCCGAAGCAACTATTAAATTCTTTGTAATCGTAGTGCATTATTACTAAGAAGGAGGATAAATGCCAATCAGACCAGTTAGACTTCGCGATTATTTTAATATAATAAGTAGTATTTTCTCAAACATGCTCGGAAATGTATGCATTAATGTCACGAAATGGAGACATGAAGTTTCTCATTTATGGCTCCTTACCACCTCCCTACATAACTTCTTGGCCTAGTCCATGAAGTATGTATGAAAATCCATTATTGTCCGCTGCTCTAACTTTTTAAATTTGCTTACTAACATTAAACTGACAAAGGAAAAATTACAGACAGCCAACCACCACTACTCTGTAAGCATTTGCGATATTGCGATGCGATGCGATGCGATGCATGGATGGATGGACGGATGGTTAGACGGATGGACGGATGGTTAGTCGGATGGACGAATGGACGACGAATGGACGGATGGTTGGACGAATGGACGGATGGACGGATGGTTAGACGGATGGACGGATGGTTGGACGGATGGACGGATGGTTAGACGGATGGACGGATGGTTAGACGGATGGACGGATGGTTAGACGGATGGACGGATGGTTAGACGGATGGACGGATGGACGGACGGACGGACGGACGGATGGATGGATGGATGGATGGATGGATGGATGGATGGATGGATGGATGGATGGATGAAGTATTTCCTCACATTGTGTGAGAAAAGCATTACCCAAGCCTCGGACAGAACAGGGATTGCTGGACTCGTTTTATCCTACCCCGAACTCGTCCATCAATCCCTTACTTCATGGCCTATGCAGTAATGTACTATTATGATTTTAATGTTCATAGAGGTAATAATATCGTTAAGCTAAATGCACGAGTGTGCCTACTTCAAGTATGACTGTATAGCTATTAATAGGCTGGTTTGTTACAGACCTTGCACAAAAAACTACGAGTAAATAGAGCTATGGTCCAGTTGACAACGAGTTTAATTTAAATTAATAGGCGGTAAGTCAGCAGATGATTATAAAAAGAAGATTAAAATAGAATAGTACCAGTTCTAGTACGAAATGGTTGAGTTGCATATTGAATGTATCAGACAGATACTATATACTTACTAGTGAAATTAAAGATACTTTATTGCCAAATATGAAGAGTGAGTTATACTTAGTTAGTTATATTTACCTGAAAGAAAACAGAAGAGTACGCATTTTAGCGTAATAAGGTTCTTGTTGACTAGTTGCTTCATCTTGCTGCTTTTTAACCGCGCGTCAGTAGTTGAAAGGATTGACGTTTGCTAACATCTTGCATCTGAAACCGGAAAACACTAATTAAAGCCAGACTATACACACCTTCTTTATTACCAAACTATACCTAGGTACCTACCTACATACATGGGACCCACTGAAAAACAGCGTTGCGGCTTGCCGCAACATTGTGCTGAGTTGGGCCGAATTTATACTATTCGCTGTCCTTTTCTATATATAAATTTATGTTTCTCTCTCTCTACCGTCTACATAGATGTTGAATTATTAAAATTGTAACACTATTTAGCTATGTGTGTACTTACCATTGACGAGATAAATTAAAATAGATAGTCGAATTAAAATTACAACGGGAAATTATTAATTGCACATCAAATAAATAATTGCCTATCAATTTATTCTCATCATTTATATACTTTTGTACATCAATTAAATCATTTCAATACAAATAAACTACATGTTTAGCAAAACTAGTAGTGCGGATAATTCGAAAATATCACATTAAAAATACTGACTGCACAGCAAATTAATTAGATCGTGCGTGACGATACTAATTCTCATAGAAAAATAACTTTTAATGTCAATTTGGCACCGGGAAATTAGGTAGGTACATTAGGAAGAAGAAGAAGAAGAGGAGCATTAGGTACAATTGCGACCGCAACGCACGAGCCGAGCGGGCGAAGCGAGCTGGCTAATTTAAGCCAGAATGTAATTTACTTAAGTAATGTAAAATGTATATAAATGCTGAAAATAAATTGATAGGTATACATTATGTTGTACTTAATAATAAATAATAAGATGATATGTCAAATAAAATGCTGTTTCATTTATGTAAACTGCTGTGCGTTATATGAAAATAGAAGATAGATTAAAAAAAAAGAGTTACAAGTAATGATGTGCGCTATTAGCTGTGCAATAATAAAAATGCTTTACTTTAAGATAAATAGCGGTACTTACGCCACGAATATAAGTTGCGGTTTATTAAGTACGTAATATTTTGAGTGGAGTATTTTGCTGTGCAATCAGTACCTAATTTTGATGTGAATTCGGATTTTTATTGGATAAAAAAGGGTTTTTTTTTGATGTGCGATTAAATACTACCCAATCAGAACACCCGATGTCGCGTTCAAAAACTACACTAATACAAAAATAAATCTAACGATTTCGTTTTTAACCCCCGACGCTAAAAGAGGGGTGTATAAGTTTGACCATTAGGTATGGCTGTGTGATTTGCTCATTTAAATGTCATAGGTACGGAAGGACTTTAATTTATGACCCACCATGGAACCATTTCAAAGAAAAAGTCATTACCATTTTCCTTGTTAATTAATGCCATCACTATGACGTTTATTGTGAAATGGTTCCATTGCGGCTCATGAATTAAAGTCCTTGACCGTACCTACTTAAATTAAACGTTTACTCGTGACTATAATTAATAAATAAAGAAATTACTGATTTATGTAAGTACATTAGCGGTCTTGCGCTTAAATGGTCACACACACAAGCTGCTTGTCAATGTGTCTCACAGAGCACTTATACATATACCTCTATTTACACGACCACGTGCTAACATAGTAGAGGTAGTTCTATTATATATTTTGTGGTAGAGGCCACATCAAATAACAAGTTGTAAGTACTCACGTTTTAATAATGTTATGTGTTAAGAGGTTTTGTATACATATGGGCCAAATTAGGCAACGTTTGTATAGATATTTAATTTACTTTACAGGGTTATTATTAATTATGTTAAAATGCATTGAGTTAGGTTTAGGCTAGGGTTTTCTATACTTGAAACAATCGCAGAAAGTTTGCTTCCATAGTAAATCAAATTATATTAAATGTTAAAGCAAGTTATAGCAATATTCTATCATTACACACCTGAATGGTATAGGTATAGGTGCACAGTAGGTACAACAGCTAAATACATTTTTCACACCTCTCCTTCTGAAAAACTTTTCCTCCCTGACGAGAGGGAGCAAAGTGCAACTTTTCTGTTCAAGGCTTTTCTAAGTGTTTTATTGCAAATGTAATTTTTTGAAGTTGATAATTGTAAAGCCACTCCATTTTCTATGCTGGTTGTTCTTTAATAATATTTACAATTTATTTTTTCAAGTTTCTTAATGCACGTGTGAAAAGTTGTATGAGCCACTTGCAAAATTATTTTCATCTTGGGCGTTAACACTTGAATCCCTCATTACGCTCTGGATTCTACTTAAGAATCCCTCGCACGCTCAGGATTCTATTGTAGAACCCTTCGCTACATTCTGGATTCAATGTACGCCCTCGCCGTAAATACACCATTTTGCTCCCTTGTGACACAAATAACTATATAAAATGGGAAGTTAACGTGGTTTAATATTAATCACCGAATCAATTTATCACTTTTTCTTTTTGTTTTCGAATTGAAATTGGTTTGTTATCACAGTAGTACGCGATTACTCTGCAAATTGCTTACTTTTACTGCGAGCCAAGCAACTAAATTGTTTATCTTTTTGCGTGGGTGTCGGAGGCTGTATAGAGCGGCTTGACCCCTATTGTTATTCGATATTACATATTAAGTACTTAAGCTACAAACACAAAGGCTTACATAACCAAATATTATGGCTGATAAAGTACTCAGAGTACCTACACGCTCACGTATTCTATTTACAATGTATCGGGCAGCTGTTTCTTTTTTTAGGGTTAAGCCCTTATAGTTTCGCCCATCGCCGTGTCTGTCTGTCTGTCCGTCCGCGGCTTTGCTCAGGGACTATCAATGGTAGAAAGCTGTAATTTTGCACGAATATATATGTAAACTATGCCGACAAAATGGTACAATAAATATTTAAAAAAAATTTTTTAGTGTACCTCCCATAGACGTAGAGTGGGGGTATTTTGTTATTCTCATCCAACCTTGTAGTGTGGGGTATCATTGGACAGGTCTTTTCGGAGGGTTGCCAGAAGATTTTTCGATCCAGTGATGTGTTTGCAAAATATTCAACTTTAAAGTGCATATTTTTATTAACATCAGCGTCCCCCGTCCCCCCCCGGGTTGAACATGTTGGGTGGAACATTTTGAAAAAAATCGGGATGGTAGTAACTAAGTATACTTATCGAAAATAACAAAAAAAAGAAAAAGTAAATTAAATACCTAAGATTGCTTGAGATTATTAGTAGTTTAACAATAAATAGCAACCTAAGGTATAAAATACATATACCTAAACTTGGAAGACCGCACACACACAATACGAAATCCTTAGAAAAATGTTAAAATACATATTTGATTTTTTCGTAATGACTACGGAACCCTATCTTGGAAGTGTGCATACCCTCTTAGCCGTTTTTTATAAAGCTAACATAGTGTTATATTAGAAATATAATCCGTCATAAATATTTATTTACATTCATAAGTATACAATGGCCCTTCCAGCCGGATGGTTAAATTATTGCATTGGTAAACTTTTATTGAGACTACAATAAATGCAGTTTAAAGACGATTAATATTTAGCACTTTAAACAGCTTAAATACTCGTAAGTGCGTATTTTTTTGTAGAATCGTCTCTTTATATTGTGTCTATTTAGCATTTAGCCTGGCATACCTCACCCTACGCAATAATTATCTTGTTATTCGTTACCTACGCGTTTACTTCATAAAGAAACGAATAAAGCTAATCTTAGACATGCGACCATTACGCGGACTCATACAATTAGGTAGGCACCGAAATTACAACACCCAGATATTTGGGGTCAGTCGGTATAATTATAATCACAGAATGTTTAGCGTTCTCGTCTTTGGCGGCAGCTCTTTAATAATCGGGTATCGCCCACTGTATCTGGGTTACATCCGAGTAAACATAAACATTAGGGACGAACCAAGATGACTTTCACGTTAATAGAATTTGTAGCGAAGACGATCCGCATCTCGAACAGAACTGCTCACACGCCACTCACACACTTGCTATGACAAACTGCATAATGAAACTGTAGCCTTTGTGTATAATAGTCAAAGACTGTAGCCGACCGACTATATTCAAACTACATAAGTACATACCTAATTTGTGGAATTCGTTCGTATTTCTGACCGTATCTTTATAGTACTGGACTGACGAGGAAAATCGTTTCAAAGTACATTCACGGTGGTAATAGTAAAAGCTTAGCCATACTTATTCTTTAACCGCTAGATGTAAAAACCATATCATTTGTTTTATTACAATGGTTCCCTAATTTCATCCTTTTCTTATTGTGTTTTCCATAGGACAAATCGGTATAGTACCTTGGATACGGATTAACATAATCTAACATAATCGAAACATAATCATCATAATCTTCGGGACCTTGCCTAAGGGGCACTCTTTAAGTAGGTAATTTGTTTTAGTTTTCATTTTTATTTTATGTATGTTTTTCAAGCTTTTTGTTTCACCTGTCCCGTTGTCTCTCTATCTGTCTGTCTGTCTGTCGGTCTGTCTATCTGTCTGTAGTCAAATCTTGCAAGTTAAATTTGATCAACTTCCAGTAGTCAGATTGACTTGAAATTTAGAATACTTATGTAACAATACAATAATCTAGTAGTGACATCCTGGTACTCCAGCCAGGATCGTCTCCGCAGGACGGAACTCTTCAACGGTTAACTTGAAATTTGATATGCAAATGTAGTTTGGGTGACAGCGCAAGTACAGTCAACAAAAAGTACAGTCAGCAAAAAAAGCTTGTATTAAAAATGATTTTTTATGGTTAGGTTAATTAAGTCTAGTATAGTTTTTTTTGGTTTTTTGACGCCTTCGCGGAACGCCAGATTCGCAAAACGCCAGATTCGCATAATGCCAGATTTTCAAATTCGCAGTATACCAGATTCGCAGAATTCCAGATTCGCACGATGCCAGATTTCAGATTCGTAGAATGCCAGATGCGCAGAACGTCAAATTCGCCGAATGCCGCAGATTCGTGCAATCATCAACCCGGCCTTTAAACGTCCCACTGCTGGGCACAGGCCACCTCTCGGAATGAGCAGGTTGCTTGTGCAGGTTTCCTCACGATTTTTTCCTTTACCGTAAAGCTCGTGGTAAATTTCATATAAATATATATAGAAAAACATCGTGAGTTTCTTGCACAAATCTACGAAGCAATTCAATGGTGTGTGTGAAGTTCCCGATCCGCACTGGGCCCGCGTGGGAAGTACGGCCCTAGCCCTCTCATTCCGAGAGGAGGCCTGTGCCCAGCAGTGGGACGTTTATAGGCTGGGTTGATGATTTTACGAATCTGGCATTCTGCGAATTTGAAATCTGGCATCGTGCGAATCTGGCATTATGCTAATCTGGTATACTGCGTATCTGAAAATCTGGCGTTTTTAAAATCTGGTACAAAGCCTCAAAACCGTCCATCTATGTCATCTCACACTGCGAACTGCGTAGCTTAGGTAGAAAAGGGGCTCTGCTAACATTGAAAATTTTATCTACAAAGCACCCTCGATATACGAATCCGACTCGCACTTGGCCGGCCTTTTTTCAATTTTTTTAAAAACAAAAATTAAAAATATATATATATACTTAGTCATTTTTAGCTGTCTTAGATTAATTATTTTTGTTCTTTTTTTATATTACGTGTGTTACCTGTAAATAATAAATTATTACCTACATTGTTTCGTTTACCTGGGTACTAAGAACACTTGCAATTTCATATTATAAATTAAAATAGCGCGTGACTGTACTCAAGCACTTTAGGTAACTTAACGTAAATATGTTTTTATAGGTATACCGAAACATGAAAGTGATATCATTGAAAATAATAATACAGACATTGTATAAATATTCATATTTTGTATTCGATGAAATGTACCTGTGTTGGAATGGAAACCAACTCTCTGACGGTTGCATACAACAAATGACAGTGATCAGCCTACCGTGACGAACCGGCATGAGGGGTACCCATCTATACACAAACATCTACATTTATACAACAAAGATAACTTCTGCGCACGTCTTTCTAAACGTTTGTATTACCCTTCACTTTCTCTGTTACCAAATAAAACAAGATTTTTAAAAGTTCATTTGAAAAATCCATGCACTATGCAAACCTGTTATGTCTCACAATCTCAACCAGCTCGACACTTAACATTACACGATCAATAACCTGTTGAATGGGAACAAAATCGATAAGGAAGTTAAAGTAGAACATTTCTATTAAGCCGGAGTTAATAGAGAGCCGCAGAATAATTAACTTAAATTAATGTTAACTGACGCAGTTGTTGGCCGTAATCTGCCTTAACGACTCACTGATTAATTCTGGCTTTAGATAAGTCACACTAACCTATCCTAACTATTTCAATAAAGTACTTCGTTACTTTTACCAGTAAACTATCTGTATCCATATTATGTACTATCAAATTTGTACACTATCTAAATCGATTGTCACAATCAATTTTCTAGACTCTACCTTAATCGGTTGAGATTCTGAATTCTGACTCAGCAAGCTAATCTAATAATTTCTTGCAATACGATACAATAATAAATATTATTTATTGACCACAACAATCAGGAAAAAGTTGGGTCAATAGGAGGCGACCTTGTCACATAAAAGGGATCTCTACCTGTCTATATGAGGGTACTTTGTTCTAAAATTAAACACTATTTCGAAATCCTAATAATTACGTGGCGTGAATGACTTCATTTATCGTGTCGCATAGAAAGAAACGATCTGACCCCGAAGACACGCGTCGAGCGAAGCAGAAAAGTCGATGTCGTCACCGCTATAATCGGCGAAGGTCTGTCGCCGACCCGCTCCCGACGCCTGTGCGTTTCGTCAGATATCGCTAATAACTGAATGAAATGGTTTAGACCATCACACATGTCACATTTATAACTTTTAGTACGCTTTAAGACAACTTAGTGATAAAATTCTCCGGAACTCGGTTAAAACTCATTTTAATCGAGTTCGGCATTGCAAAATCAACAAAAAACGCGAATGACAAAAGATTACATCGTCTGACCAGACCGGCTTTAGGAATACAATGTCCGTTGAGTAAGTATAGTTACATTATTTACATACTACTCTAAATACTAAGTATATCTAGGAAAGTAGTAATATTTTACTAAAAGTTGGTTCGACCATTCATTTCGGCAACTTAAATTACTCGCCGTACTTCCGTCTCATGGATATTTTATTTTTAATCGAATTAGGACGCAACGTTTAATTTCATGTCACGTACCTATCTATTATCATTTTGACCAGGTGCTTACCACTACTTAACAGACATAAAACTTTCCATCTAGGTACATACATTACATTACACCAGCCTAGTTTAGATATTTTTACCGGCCAAATATGAGTGTTTGCAAACGTGGTGAACAATCAAGTTTGTTTAAGTACCTACCTACAACTCCATCATTAGAAGTGTTTTATTTTTGGGAAGTTATATTCTCTCAGTTTTTTGCGTGTATAACCTAATCAAAAAAAGTTGGAAAACTCCCGACGTTGTCACTTCAAAGTTCAATATTTCAAAAACGGCTGAACCGATTTCGATAAAACATGTCTAAGAACCATCGCTAGAAAACCTGCTTTCAAATAAAAAAACCGCATTCAAATCAGTCCACCCGTTTAAAAGCTACGGTGCTACAGACAGACACACAGACACACATAGCGGTGCAACTTATAACACCTACTTACTGTGTGCTGCGGCTGCGCCTAGCCTTTGTATTTAGGATTTTGTTCAGTTAACATGATTTTAGAAGTTAAACACGTAGCTGATAAGACTTAATAAAGCTGCCTACTTGGGTTTTCTACTTAGTCATTGACTCTATTGTTTTACTTTTAGGGTGTAGGTAGGTGCGATGGTTCATTCATATTCTAAGGCTTCGTCTTGGAATATAGGTACACGGTAACTTCCATTATCAATTCATCAATTAAACGATCTTTCTATATCCTGATGGACAACTTTAATACAATTAAGTAGAGGCACAGCATGGCTTGTTTACTCTAGTCATACTTGTTAGAGACAAAATGCTGCACTTCGTGAAGAAAGCAAGCCGCTTTGCACAGTGATAGTACACACTAAACTGAGTGATTTGACTCGCAGCAGCGGAAGTTTCACCCCTTAGGAACAGAGATGGCGCCACTTCTTTAAAAAATATTTCAAAAAATTCTACAAGCTAAAGTAATAAACCGATTTCTATGTTTAATATCTCAAATGAGAGCCTATTATATACGTTACTTATAAAAAAATATAAAAAAAATATTTACAAAAAACTTTTGTCAAAAAACGCCATCTTAAGTTTTTTTTTTCTGACCTGATTTGTAGTTTTTACTTGATTGCTTAAAAAAACTGTATGCAACATGAATGGTTTAATGCATGTACATATTACTGAGTACATAACAAGTATTTTAAAAAAAAATCCGACACCGATACCTATCATATTTAACGAAATATGACAGTTTAAATGTGAGCACAAATTTCTTTAAAAATATTTCAAAAAATTCTACAAGCTAAAGTAATAGACCGATTTCAATGTTTAATATCTCAAATTAAAGCTCATAACATTCATTATTTACAAAAAAATATAAAAAAAATATTTACTGAAAACTTTTGGCAAAAAACACCATCTCAAGTTTTTTTTTCTTACCTGATTGGTAGTTTTTATTTGATTGCTTAAAAAAACTGTAAGCAACATGAATGGTTTAATGCATATACATGTTACTGAGTACATAATAAGTATTTAAAAAAAATTAACACCGATACCTATCATATTTCACGAAATATGAAAGTTTAAATGTGAGCACAAATTTCTTTAAAAAAAAACAATAAATTCTACAAGCTAAACTAATAAACCGATTTAAATGTTTAATATCCCAAATCAAAGCTCATAAAATTCATTACGTAGAAAAAAATATTAAAAAAATATTTACTGAAAAATTTTGGCAAAAAACGCCATCTTAAGTTTTTATTTCTTACCTGATTGGTAGTTTTTACTTGATTGCTTAAAAACATTGTATGTTGTATGCAACATGAATGGTTTAATGCATACTTATATAATTTCTGAGTAAATAACAAGTATTATAAAAAAAACCTGCACAATTAAACTTAATTATTTCGTGAAGTATGAAGGGTATCGGTGTAGGTTTTTTTATAATACTTGTTATTTACTCAGAAATATATATAAGTATGCATTAACCATTCATGTTGCATACAACATACAATGTTTTTAAGCAATCAAGTAAAACTACCAATCAGGTAAGAAATAAAAACATAAGATGGCGTTTTTTGCCAAAAATTTTCAGTAAATATTTTTTTAATATTTTTTTCTACATAATGAATTTTATGAGCTTTGATTTGGGATATTAAACATTTAAATCGGTTTATAAGTTTAGCTTGTAGAATTTATTGAATTTTTTTAAAGAAATTTGTGCTCACATTTAAACTTTCATATTTCGTGAAATATGATAGGTATCGGTGTCAAATTTTTTTTAAATACTTATTATGTACTTAGTAACATGTATATGCATTAAACCATTCATGTTGCATAAAGTTTTTTTAAGCAATCAAATAAAAACTACCAATCAGGTAAGAAAAAAAAACTTGAGATGGTGTTTTTTGCCAAAAGTTTTCAGTAAATTTTTTTTTATATTTTTTTGTAAATAATGAATGTTATGAGCTTTAATTTGAGATATTAAACATTGAAATCGGTGTATTACTTTAGCTCGTAGAATTTTTTGAAATATTTTTTAAAAGAAATTTGTGCTCACATTTAAACTGTCATATTTCGTTAAATGATAGGTATCGGTGTCGGATTTTTTTTTAAAATACTTGTTATGTACTCAGTAATATGTACATGCATTAAACCATTCATATTACATACAGTTTTTTTAAGCAATCAAGTAAAAACTACAAATCAGGTAAGAAAAAAACTTAAGATGGCGTTTTTTGACAAAAGTTTTTATAAATATTTTTTTGTATTTTTTATAAGTAACGTATATAATAGGCTCTCATTTGAGATATTAAACATAGAAATCGGTTTATTACTTTAGCTTGTAGAATTTTTTGAAATATTTTTTAAAGAAGTGGCGCCATCTCTGTTCCTAAGGGTGAAACTTCCGCTGCTGCGAGTCAAATCACTCAGTTTAGTCTGTACTATCACTGTGCAAAGCGGCTTGCTTTCTTCACGAAATGCAGCATCGGCCAAAAAATGGCCTTAACAAGTATGACTACTCGTAATAGGTAATCAAAGAGAATTTATTAGACTTCATAAAATAAAACCGGCCAAGAGCGTGTCGGACACGCCCAAAATAGGGTTCCGTAGCAATAGCTAGAAAAATATTACTTATTTTTTTTCGTAATGACGAAAAAATTAAGTAATATTTTTCTAAGGATTTCGTATTTTATATATATATAAACTACTAATAATTCTCAAGAAAACTTAGCCGTTATAGTTTTCCTTAGAAGTTTGATATACTGACTACCATCCTGAATTTTATCAAATTTTTCCACCCACCGGTTTAGATTTTAGAGGGGGGGGGGGGGACAACTACGCTAGATTTTAATGAAAATTTGCACTTTCAAGTTGAATATTTCACAAACAAATCACTGAATCGAAATTGTCCTTTTAAAATACCTATCCAACGATACCCCACACTATAGGGTTGGATGAGAAAAAAAAAATCACCCCCATTTTACGTCTATGGGAGGTATCCTAAAAAAAATTGTTTTTGAATTTTTAATTGTACTATTTTGTCGGCAAAGTTTACCTATATATCCGTGCAAAATTACAGCTTTCTAGCATTGATAGTCCCTGAGCAAAGTCGCGGACGGACAGACAGACAGACAGACATGGCGAAACTATAAGAGTTCGACTAGATATTGTTTTCAAAATGATCCACTGATTATCATTAGTATTAAATGCAAAATGATTTATATAACATTAATGTAATATTGATTGTAATTTAATTATTTCCTATTTTTTTTATTGTATAATTATTTAAATTCATAAGTAAAAATTTGTATGCTGAAAGGCAAGACATGAAGGACAGGACATCAAATTTTTGTACATCTATATATTCAATTTAATAATCTATCTTTATCTTAATAATAATTTATCTTTATCTTTATCTTTATCCGTTTTTGCCATTTTGGCTCCGGAACCCTAAAAAACGGAAAACATAACTATATATACGCGGGATTTAGGTTCGGTCTGCACATGTATTCAAGATTTAGCGGTTCATTGAACTCTAACTTTGGTCACGTTTGTTTTTTAGGTGCGACTCGACGCAAAGGGAGGTGAGAGCGATGGGAGTCTTTTCGTGTTGTTATTGTTAGGTACCAATCGATCCCTTGAGGACGGTGCTATTTCGAATTCCAGAACAGTTGGTAAGTAATTCTCAATAGATGAGACTCTATCTTAGGCAAATTCTTAGAATACCTAAAGAAGGCTCATTGGCTCATTGCACCGACCGCAAAGATCCTTAATCTAAGCCTAACACGAAGTCTAATGTAATGTAGGTATGATCAGAATTTCATTCATAATCCCTACAAAATACCCACTCGAACTCGTCGAAATAGTATTTGCTGAAACCACAAACACAAAATGTTATAAATGTATTCTATATACGTAGGTTCTATATATATAAAAGGCAAAACTGACTCACTGGGTTATAAATCAACGCACAGCCCAAACCGCTGGGCCTAGAAACTTGAAATTTGGTACAGGGGTTCTTTTTATGATGTAAGTGAAGTGAGCACTAAGAAAGGATTTTTAGAAATTCATCCCCTATAGGGGGGTGAAGTTTATATGGAATTTTTCTCAATTTTTCTCATATGAAAATAGGTGTATAAGTTCTCGATTACAATCAAAAATTATTTGTCTCCGTGAAATGGATAAAATTCCCCCTAAAGGGGTAAAATGGGGGGTAAAGTTTGTACTTCAGGGTCCTGATAACAAATAAAAATGATCTGCGTCGGCAAAGATAAAGAAAGAAGAAGTAGCTTTCGATCTAAATTGTAACCTTGTTATATTTCAAATAAAGTCTTTCATTCTTTCATTCACTTATTAGGGGGTAGTTTCTATGACATTGAGATTTCCATTCCTTATTTCTACACTAAAAATATAGTCACATTTTAAAATTATCCGTATGGTGTTGGCGACTTTAATAGGGGTGGGAGTTTTTCATACAAAATGTACAACTAAAATGTGGAAATTAAATTTAAATTTAAAATGATGTGTTAAATAAATTTGCAAATAATTATGCAGACCTAACTTAAAAATTACTCACCGGGTTGTGCATAATAAAATCAATAATTTTAAGGAAGCGTAATTTTTGTGTGATTATCCGTTACAAAATATTATGTACAGTGCCATTTCGAATATATATTAAAGAAGGGTTCTAGAGTAATAGATTCGGTTGTCGCCGGAAGCATACGAAATAATTAGGTAATTGACTCTCGTGCTTTGCATAAAACTTTTCATAAACTAGTTTCAAAACTGGTAAAAAATATTGTTTATGGCGAAGTATTATAAGTAGTAAACTGTTACCAGTTACCTATCATTTACATTATGCCCTGATAACTAAAGTACATGCGGACAAAGTCGAGGGCAAAAGCTAGTAAATGTTATAAAAAAGATTATAAACAGAATGCAACCAAATATAATGAGACCCATTCAAGCTTTTTTACTTCTGAGGTTATTGCAATGTTGTGGTACACCGGGTGTGGCCTGTAATATGAGCAAATAATTGAAACATAGATCATACTCATCAAACTGAATAACATTAGTTTAGCGACTTTTAAAATAATTCGTTTTTTAATTTTTATTACACTTAAGTTTATTCGAAGAAGCAATGTAAAGCAAAATGCTTCTTGATCTTGATGTTTGTAGCGTGACAGGTTAAGTCAGTTGTGTTCTAGGATGGCGTACATTGATAGCATTATTTAATTTGTATGAAAACAGAAAAATTCAAAGACTATTATTTTTAAAAGTCGCTGAAAATGTTGTTCAGTTTGACGAGGATGATCTAGGTATGTTTCAATTTTTTGCTTGTAGGTATTACAGGCTACACCCGGTAAAAAGATAGATATTCTTATTTAAAAATTGCACTGTGTGCTTGAGACGCCTGACCCGATATCAGTTTCAACGATGACTAAAATTTATTGTGCTACTAAACTACCGAATACGATAATATAGACGTTCTAAAATAACACTACGTTATTAATCGAAGTACAGACACCAAAGGTCAATAACAATAAATGATAACTTGCTGTGCTACCTATACACTGCTATGTCGCAAGCGAAGACTGCACCATTAGCGTATTTAGGGTTGTTTTTAAGGGGGGGGGGGGCTGGCCTGGATTTTTGTGTGAAGATATTAGTATGATAGAATTTTGAATCGGTAGCCCAACATCCTGGGGTGGGCACGGCCCCCCCCTCTATTATACGCATGGACTGCACCCTGCAAGACTTTAAGTACTTTTAATAAGGTACTATAGACAAATATATGTGAATAAATGTCTTCTATTATGTTCTATATTATGTACTTAACCTTAATGGTAACAACATAAGTAAGTAAACGGAGTTCGTGCGTGCACTCCCTAAACACATTTAAGTCATAAAAGGGATACAGCAAACATGTGTAACCCATTTTAACTGTTCCCACCGACATGACATCAACCGGGAAACTTTTATTAGCCTTGGAATCTGGCAGAATCGGAAATCAGTTTGTACTTACCTATTTTTTTAAACGTCTGCCCGAAGGAGAATTATGTTTTTCGAGCGTGTCTATGTATTACTATCCTGTCTTGCTTGTACCTACATTGGCTAAGCTTCTATAGCACCTTATTATTATCGCTCGTTGTTACTTACGTCCGTCAGTCAGTCACAAGGGCTGTATCTTAAGAATCATAACAGATAGACCGCTGAAATGTACTTATACATAATGTGTATCTCTTTTGCTACTACAAAAGAAAATAATAAAATAAATGTATTAATTTGTTTTTGTTGTATCTCTATAATATTTAAACACACACACCTCAAACTAGGAATGATCATAGATATGAACAAACTTCATACCAACAAATAATAGAAACAATGATTGAAACCGATAAACGAGAGACGGTTTTAGCCAAAAAAAGTAAAATTGGATATACAAACAAAAATGATTTATTGTATAAATCAATTTCAAGCAAAATACAATGCTCAATAAGTATAAAACTAAAAGTATGTTTTTTTTGAGATTTTGTGTTGCACCTTTATAAATTTTTGCCCTTGACTGTGTGGAGCCCTGGGTGCGCGCGTCCGATTCGCACTTGACCAGTTTTTTATCAATCAATCAATCAATAGTTTACCTAGAGGTGCTAAATACGTCCCCATTTAGGTGGCGTGGAATACGAGCATGCAAGCGAGGATAGCGGCCCAGCATTAGCATAATTGGAGGTCGGCAGCGGCCGCAGGACCGGTTTATAGGTTCGAGGTACGGACGTGACGTCATCGCTGACATCATCAACATATGACAATTTAAAATAACGTATAAATAAAGTCTAAATATTGTAGTATGGCAATTGCCCACTTTCAGCGTTTAGCAGTAACACAATAGTTTACTGCTACATAAACGCATATTGCTTGTATCAGCGACAATCATAATGTATATAATCTAGGTTTGAGTTATTAAAGAGGCTCTCTTTACGCACACACAGCTATCGTCTTATTGACCATCTCCCACATCACCCTTATATTACAATATATTTAAGTTCCCGCGCAGATAGCTTCAGCCAGCGTAATAAACATTTTCTTAGTACTTTAATTGTCGCTTTAACTTAACTAGTGTTTGATTTTGTCTTATTGAATAAAGATTTTATTATTATTATTATTATACTAATTCCCTATGCCCATTGCAGCCACCAGCGCCATAACCATATTTGACAACAATTCTGATACGACCTGATATTTCTAGGGCCGCTAGGACGTGTCAGATATTTTTTCGCGCACCGCTGTGGCAGATATTAATGCAGATGACGTACCTAACCTAAATTAAAGCGACAAAATACTTATGTCGATCTGTTGCTTACTTAAGAGACAAAACTTGGTAGGTAGGCAACTAACTACTTATATCGCGTAACCTAAAAACTCTAAAAAGAAATAAATTGCTTCGCATGTTCGTGTAACTAAAGGTGTGGCTTTAACACAAAATTGACGAGTTCTTTTATTAATTAAACCAGTATCTCTATGTAGGTCGGCGCACCCACGACAGCTAAAAACCCACCCTCAGCCGCTCCCACCCCAAGCCACCAATATTTTCTAACACGGCATTTGTCGGCAACGGCAATGTGGCTATAATAACTCGGCGTGTGTTGTGAAAACACCTGCTGCGAAAACATTATCTGGTTGACTAGTTAAAAAAAGCTTGCCTATGTTCACTTGTGGCGCGAAAAGGATAAGTACCTAATTCTAAAAAAGACGATATATATAGATATAACCGATATTTGTTTACATCAGAAAAAAATATTAAATGCACTACCCCTGCAATGAAATAAATTATATTTAGTTTGATGAAGTCAGTGTCAATCTCAATAGTAGACTGGGGCAGCGAAAGCTGTCCACGCATTTTTAGGGTTCCGTAGCCAAAATGGCAAAAACGACAATGGTCGCCCGGCTTAAATAATGTTGATACTTCTGCTCTTTGAGATAAATAAATCATTTTTTGTTTAAATCAACCTCCTACCACCCTCAAAATGCAAATATTATAGATTATGTTGGAATTAAAATGTTAGAAGATATAAATTCAATGCCAATCTGGTCAAAATGGTCCAAAAAAGTATGCGTCTGGCCTGTACTTAAATGGGCACTGACAAAGGTTATAAAATTTACCAAGGGAAAAATGCATCATCAAGTTTCACACATTAATACATGAATGCTACATCAAACAGCTTGAAGAGTCCCAAGTATAATTTAATATCTGGAAAATTTAAATAATATTTAAGTATCAACATCGCTTAATACAGCAAGTGTTGTCAGCCTCATTTTTTTTTAATTTGCCGCGGTTACTTGTGGACATCTTTCGCTGGCCAGAGTCTAGCTGGTCTACTCTAAGGGGCTGTTTCAACACCCGTTGATTAATTTTAACTGACGGATAAATGTGATGCCGTCTCCGTTTATTCCAACAAAACAAACAAAGACGGCATACCGCATTTATCCGTCAGTTAAAATTAATCAATGGGTGGTGAAACAGCCCCTAAATCTCGTCTGGATCCACTCTGCCACACATTTTGATCGGGGAGAGACTGAGGCACCGGACTTCAAAATAATGTAACACACAAGATAAGATTATTCAGATGAAGAAATCTACAAATTGGTATTTTTCACTTTTTTTAAATAGTAGATTGTACAACAAGAGCATAAAACGAGCCACTTTACCCAAGACGTTCATATAGCCACCCGAGCCGGTATGACGAGGGTGGATAGAGACGTCGAGGGGAAAATGGGTTTAATGCTCGAGTTTTACACTGCTTTTCACTTAGATTGTGAGGAAATGAAATAGCAACAGTGGAAACAATTGAATTTCACTAAGAATTTTACCTAGACTTACTATCTACAACTTATTCAGCCTTACCTTTCATCATGGGAAATATTATAGCGAGTCTGTTAATATATATCACTGCGAGTATATTCACTTGGTAATAATATTATTCGTAAATTAATACATAGCAAACTACAAAAAATTAAATAATCAGTTTTCTCATGAAAAAGCTGCCTATTATCGTAGCTTAAAAATATGTAAGTACGCAGATACGGAGCAAAAAAAGTTAAAGTAGTTAAATGGTGTGTAACGATGACGATCTGAATGAATTAACGGTAGTACGTGAGCTTTTTATAAACCTGTGCTAAGTATGTTGTTAATATTTATCATTATAAAATTTTTCCATCCGTACAAAAGAATAATTATTTCGAATGAAAGTAGAACGCCGGCTCCGTTACTAATACCCAAGGCGGTATGTAATTAATCAAAAAGGAAAATCCTAACTTTGAGAAATTATACTACTCACCCACAAGTACTATACTATAGTTCAAAACAGCACTTATTCAACAATGGTTCACTTCATGCACTATCACGATAAAACGCTCACTTTGTAAAAGTTTCAAACGATGTAAATTAAATTTCGCCCGTAAAATCGAAAACACTACCATCCACTGCTGCCAACTAGTTACAGAATGAGTAGAAGCGAGATAGCCGATTGCTATTTGCTTATTCGACCCTTTCTACGGCGGCGTGGTGCACCCATGTTTTTTATGCTAACGGTACGTTTCTAAATATTTTGAGTTCGAGTAGAACCATTTTTATATAAAGTTGAAATTATACACCTGAATTTTGTAGATGTATAACTATGAATGAGATGAAGAACATTAAAGTTTGACTTAATTTGACATCATAATTTTTTGGTTTCATTTATAACATTTTTTTATGTATGGTCTCCATCTCTATGTTGCGGTTTGCTAAAACGCGTGAATAAAACCATAGACAAAATAATAGATGCCAAAAGTGACATGTGTTTTAGGGTTGAGCGCCCTAATCTTATATATTTAACTTATGGTATCGATATCGACCTTTACAAAGTTTGGAATAAATAGTATTGTATCAAAATATTTTTTATGGTGGGAACCTGAAATAATTTATTCCATTACTTTTATTGTTTCTTACATTATTTTATTTTATTTAAATTGTCAGATAACTGATGTTATTATAATCTGATCACTTTCATAAATAAGAAAAAACTTCAAAAAGACGTTTAGTTGTTTGTTATCGATATTGAATGAACATCCTTAAGCAAGGTGCCGTCGTCGTTGATTGATTGATTGTTATACTTATTATATTGTTCGCTCAAAAAATTGTACATTACAGTCATTTAGTTTTTTGTGTTCTGAAACATCTAGAGTATTTAACTTATTTTTGTAAGTTTTATAGTATTTCAATAGCTAGTCTTGGAAAAAGTGTCGTTTAAAGTTGTACTTGAAAATGATGTTTAAATGGCTTCTTCAAAAGACTGTACTTTCGCAAATCATATTGCCGGCCTATTCTTAAGTTTTTTAATTATTTATGGACACTTGATGCGCTCAGCTGACATAGATTACAATTGTTATGGCTCCTGGTAACAACGAGCGCCATCCAAGTCACACGGGCACGATACCCAAGACAAAAGCACGAAACAACTGCAATGTGCCTCAGGAGGCTGTGACCCCCACAAGGAGAGACATGGCTTCAAATCTAGTCACGGTAGGCTATAAATACATTTAAAAATATAAGTTGGATCTACCAAATTAAATTAATCAGTTTCCTACGGTGATGTTTGTTATTTTGTATTCTATCAAGTCAGATTCATTGTGCCTGGCTTCAGTATGGTGTTGTGGTGTGAAGTTACTACTGAGAGCACATGTACCCACAGCTTTTATTTTTAGACATTCAGGAGAAACATTATTATATTGGCTCACTACCAACTCGCATAGTGTGCCACTCATTCAGTACATGCTCCAGAGTTTTTTAATTATTTGTATTTTTTTAACAAGATTTCATACTTATAGCTATCTTAAAACTTTGTGTTTTATTTTTTGATGTCCATTATTCTTTATGGGTGGTTGTTTTTCAAAATTTCGTAAGCAAAAAGTGTGTCAAAGTATTGTTTTCTCTGAGATAAAAATAATTATGTTATTGAAAGTAAAATGAAATAGTAAAAAAAAACAATATGTTTATAAGTAGCAGATGTGAGCTGATAATATGATATGAGCAATAATTAACTTTCCTTTTTTTTAGACGTCCCTGGATTGGGTACCTGTTTCGGAATATAACACAAGAACTAATTATAACCAAACAAGAAAGCAGACAAATAATACATCTGACCAAGAGCTGACTGATTTAGGTAAGTTATATGTAAACTTCTAAGTAGTGATTGTGCCTTTAGTACAAATCTCTGTTTTGGTTTTTAAAAAACCCCGAGTGTCATGTTTCACTTGTCCCTTAAAACTAATTCTTAAATTTAAACATGTAATTAAGCATATCCATAAGTAATAAAACAACATTTACTTATAGTTAAAGATAAATGCAGTATCCAATATCTTAAATAGGTAATTCAGGTTTAAACAGAAACTATATTTGGGAACTATATTTTCTGTCACTTAAATTTAGATTTGTCATTAAACTGCAATACCCTAATTATTATATCTATTCCTAAGAAATAAATTGGTCATCAAATTAATCAAATCTGTCTCTAAGTATGTCATCAGATTAATGTAAACCTGTATCCTAAATTATAGTTTGATCATCAAAATTCGATCACCAAAATAATGGATCTGCCACCTAATAAATAGATCAGTTCCTTAATTCAATGCTTTACCTATTCTACTAAGGTAGGTCTGGTTAGGTACGACGACGAGCGAAGCGAGGAGGAGTGTTAGGTAGAACTGCGACCCTCAGTGCGCGAGCCTAGCGAGCGAAGCGAGCGTGCCGCGGCCGGCGAAGTGCCAGAACCAAACATTTTTTGCTAATACTTGTATGATGAAAATGAAATGTTTGTAGTAGTGGATGAAAGAAAGAAAGAAAGAAAAGTTTGTTTTGGCTCCAATAACTACTAAAACTAAGATGTTTGTATGTATTTAAGTATATATGTACGAGGGGCGTTTCAATATTTCTCGGTATAACAATGAAAACAAAAGAATGTGAAAGTAAGTTTATTTTTTATTTTTCAATATATTCCCCCCTTATGTTTACACTTATTAGATCGGTCTTTTTTTTTAAACCCTCATAAAAATATTTTTCGTCTTTGGTGTCAAAATGAACTGAACTGCTGCCTTCAGTGCTTCATCGTCAGAAAATCGTTTTCCTCAAAAATCTCTTTTGAGATTGGGAAACAAAAAAAGTTGCTAGGAGCTAAATTGGGACTATACGGTGGATGAGTAATAGTTTCGAACCCAGATTCAATAGCAGCGGCCCTGGCAATACGAGCAGTATGCACCGGGGCGTTGTCATGCAGCAGCAGAACTCCCTTGCTTAACTTTCCTCTCCTCTTCTCTTTGATTGCTTCCTTTAATTGGTGTAGAATGTTAGTGTAGTACTCCCTGGTAAGTGGTAATATTTACAGCCTTTAATTTAAAATCAATCAGCAATATTCCTTCACAATCCCAGAATATTGTGGCCATGACCTTACCAGCTGAAGGCATGACCTTGAACTTCTTGGGTTGAGGTGTTCCTTTAATGTTTAATTTACTGCATGGATTCTTGCTTACTCTCAGGATCATAATGATGAACCCAGGTTGACATCTCCGTCTCCGTTAACAATTCTTTGAAGTACCTCATCAGGATTTTTACCGCACATCTCAATAAAGTCAGAACAACAAGCTACACGCGTATCTTTCTGAAGCGGCGAAAGCCTTCGCGGCATCCATCTTGCACTTACTTTTGACATATTGAGGTGGTCATGTATAATACCATCACCATGCACAGTACCAATAGAAAGATTGGTCCTTTGTGCTATGGATTTCACCTTCACTCAACCATCTTCCAATATTATTTTCTCCACTTTGACATTTTCTGGTGAAGTTGCCTCGACAGGCCAACCAGCTCTAGGGTCGTCTTTGATGCTCTCCCTCCCCTGCTTAAATTCACTAGACCACTTCTGGATCGTAGATAAAGAAGGAGCAGACTCACGGTTTACAGAATCAATTTCTTCTTTTATGGTCTTTTGATTTTTCCCCTGTTTTGTCAAGAATTTTATTACGGCTCGGTGCTCTAATTTATTAAACATTGCAAAATCGTTCATAGTGAGTGATCACGTTTATTCCGCTGTTGCAGAGAAACAAAAGAAGTTACCAGTTTGAATTTTACTTTTTGAAACTGTCAATGAAAGATACTTAGCGGCCAGTATTAAAAAAATAACTAAAGATTTTTAAAATATATCAATACCAAGAATTTATTGAACGCCCCTCGTATGTATTGCTTAGTTTGGGGCTGAGTCAATTGGTGTAATTTGTGAGAAGATATTATTATTATTATTTCATTCATTGTATATCATTATTGTCAAATTTCAGTTCAATTATTTGATGATCAATATTATTTTTTAATTAAATTCTATTATTTTCTTATTAAGCCATTTCTATATTGTTTGGTGATTCAGTTTTAGTGACACATCTATTAATTTTGGAACCCAATATAATTATTTGATGATCAATATTATTTCCGAGTAATTTTTAAATAATATTTAGGTAATGTTTTAATATTATTTGGTGATTAAATTTAGATGACATTTTAGGAACAAATATTATCGAAAACGCATTTATTAGGTGATCAATAAAATCATACCCTTTATAAATTACTATCACATAAGGCTTTATACACTAAACTAATAAGTAAAAATAAAAATTTTGGTGATTTATTCAATAGTTACCTAAGTAATGCTAATATTCCCTGATTTGTAAAAAAAAATGTTTAATACACACATGTAATATGTTTAACATAATGTTAATTACTGCAGTTTATTTTTGTATTTATGTTTTGTATAATCATTTACAAAATAAAACTTAAACTATTTAATCCTAAGTGTGAAAATAACTAGATTTTTTTATGAAAATGAAAAATAACCTAGTGTTCTTGCATGATTTGTATATAATGTGCAATGCCATATTAATTCTACTAATAAAAACTAATATTATTTTAGACAATTCAGTATCATTTGAGAGTGGGTTTGGGAGGTTTGTTCCGGTGAGACCCCAGCCACGGGCTTTGCCCCTCAATGTGCAGAATCGCGAGAACCTAACAAACGACCAACATGACGACGTCGCCGGCTCCTCTATGACCGGACACACTTTACACCCTTACGCACATCAAATGCAAAATGGTAGCTTTTACATCATATAAAACAAATAAGGCCATCAGAAAACAAGTTGTCGAATTCCAAAGCACAATTAATTTTTTTACGCTTTATTCATTTACAATCTCTTTTAAATTGGAGAAAAACTTGGGTAAGCCATTTCTTTTCTGATGGCCGTAATTGGCTATAGTTTATATCGTTTATATTGTTTATGATTCCACAGTTGAAAGGAATAATCCTATGCAACCTGTATTGGTGGATTGAAAAAAAACCTGGTCAATATTACATGTAACATCGGATCTCTTTCCTTTCAGTTCAAATGTTGATTCATATAATATTTAGCATTATTCATTTTTTCCATAGGTTTAGTTCCTCACTCCAATCATGTCAATCATGCAGCTGCCGCTGTTATGATCGTCAACCCCACCACACCTAATGCATTGACAGCAAATATGTCCCAACCATTTAATGTAAGTGTAAATCAAGTCAGTATATTGTGCCATTTACATTGTATTTAAAATTACCATACCTTAAGTCCATACCCTTTACGTGTGGTATTAACCTGTATTGTGTGAGTGACATCTGTTCAACAACATGCTGTCCAATTAATTATATATTAATTCTGGTTTCCGATAAAATTAGTATTAAATTCAAAAGTAATAGATGTATTAGTTCATGCTAATAAACATGTGACTCGTATTTCAGGCACCAAATCAAAATAGAAAGAATTTGACGAATAATTTGAATCCCACTCGTAACAATTTTGACGGTAACCACACGAGTAATAACAACGCCACCGTACCAGTATCCAATTCTAGGTCAGGAACAAAGACTGTTAATCTTATAAACAACATGTATGATCAGGGGCAAGGCAGCCTGAACAATCTCAATGAGAATAATCATGTAAGTATTTGCGTTAAAGCCTTGCTGTAGCAAACAATCGCAATTGTAACAACAGTAGGTAAGTTTAACCATGTCTTTAGGTTCACAGAGAATCCGCTAGAGCTTTAGGTGAAGCAATAGTGGCGGCATGTCCTGACACTGCGGCGGTTGAACGGCGATTAGGACAAATACGGGAGTATATAAGGGTTACTTCATCACTTGTTGACACCATGCGCAATTCTGAAGATGAGGTAAGATAATTATTAGCTGATTGTAACTTAAAGCCTAATGTAAAGGTTAATTCGTCTTGGCTTCTGCCAGTGCTACAATATTAGAGCAGTAGATACAATATTGTTTACACTTAAAAGTAGTATACACATAAGCCAATTTATTTGATTAAATTTCTAATTTAGGCTTTTATTGAGCATACAAAAGAAGAATATGATGAACTGGTAGAGATGGTAATGAAATTAAAGGAGAGTGAGACAAAATTAGAGAAAGTGCTGACTGAGGAACCTGATAATGTTGAAGTGCCTGCTGAAGAAGCAGATAGCGGAGCTCAGGCGGCACCAGCAGATCCCGCAGGTGATGCCACAGGAATTGTTCCTGAGATGAATATCAGTGAAGATGAAACATGCTGTGAGAAAAGCATCATAGATACTGGTGTTTCATGTACAAAAAATCTTAAAAAAGTTACCAATTTAGAGAATGAACAGTTGAATAAGAGTTTACACTGTGCTAAGAACTCTCAGGAGGCCCTAGCAAACCAGGATGCGAGCGACGTTTGCGGCGCGACATCCGACTCCGCGCAGCCAATATTGGAGCTCATCTGCGACAAGCGTAAACCAGATGATAATAATACTTTGGAAATAATAGAAATCGAAAGCATTCCTTATGGAGACAACGAAAGTAAAACACACGATCGCCACTTAAACGAGGTGTTACGTAAAAATATTATCTCATGCGTAGAAAAAGTAGCGCTAATAGAGGAAATGAAAAATAAAAACTGTAATTCCAGTAACATTGAAGATCAGGTTTCTGACTGTTGATGTTTGCTGTAAAAGTGTGTTTACTCTGTCATGAATTGGAACAATCCATAGCATGTGTTGGATGTAAAAACTCAAACCAGAAAATAACCATCTCTATTACTATTCCTTTCATAATCACCAACAATCATTTGTAACTGTCAATCGTGTGAAAAATGTTTGCTTCCTAGCCTAGAGTCTAACGATTTTGAGTATTAGCTTAGTTTAGCCCTTCTAACAGAGCTTACCTAGTTTTTCTTGACACTGCCAGCTGTAACTGAGAGAAATGTTTATATTTGTAATGTTGTATTTTACTTTCAATGCTTTTTCGTTAATTTTCTGTAATTGTGTGTTGGCAGGAGATAGTCGTCCGGCCAGTGTCAGTGCAGAGTAATGGCTCGGCTTACAGTGAGAATGAGTTGTGGCAGAATGAGATAAAAAATAAAATGGAGTTGTCTCAACGCCGGTTAACTGCATTGAAACAGCAACAGAAAAGGTTGCTTAAATACCAGGTAACAACCGTCTGAGTTTGGGTTTGAACTCCTATTTTGCTTGTAGTATGTAGGTATCTACAAATCAACCTGAAATTGTGGTCATACATGTATACCTTAATTGTTGGTTTATAGGAGGAAGCAAAGCAACAATTGGAGGAAATGAATAGAGAAAGGCAATCACAGGAAGCACTCCCATCAACTTCTCTTGATAATTTTGGTGGCATGCAGGTACAAAACATTTTTGTCAGGACAATAAAAAATCAAATTTTTCTTCCCTAAAGAAGATTCCATCCAATTGTAAGTTCCAGTTACCACTTTGTTAAAGTAGCTTGTTTTTTCAGAGTCATCCAATGAACGGTAACTACAACCATCGAATGTACGCCGCGAATCAGATTGGTGTGGCGACTACTCTGCCACACTCCACGGAAGCTTTGCAAGCACCCAACACTTCTAGTAACGCGAACAGCGAGCACGGCCATTCCGCTCACTCCAACAGCCAGGACGATCGGTTCTCGCACCGTGATGCGAATATTGCTAGCAGTGAGGTAAACCATTTTTTTTAAATGGAGATAATTTGATAGTGTTTTTTTACGTCTATTAATATGGTCTAGCAATAGTGTCTAGTAATAGTTTTCGAAAAAAATATTTTATCGTTCGACGGGATGTCTTCCAGGTGGTCCCACATATTTTTTTATCGGAATCGGTTTCATAATGTTTTATTAATGTTCATGTTTTAAGCAATAGTTTTTAGCAATTATTTTTAATTTATACATTATAATACGTACCCGGTCATGCCTCCCCCATACTATATAGGCTTGCCGTAACTAAGCGGGCGATTATTTTTAACCACCATGTGACCTTTTGTCAGGAGGCGGGAGGTGGCGCCCGCGACAGTGACGCCGAGGAAGACGACGCGCTGCTCTCTGAGCGCGGGCGTATGCTGCAGGCTAAACTGCGAGAATTGCAGCTCAAGAAACAGCACATGGAGAATCTCGTAACTACTCTTCTTCTTACCTCTAGGATATTTGAATAGGATATAGAACTATGAGGTCACTTGTTAGTAGCCAGCTCAATTGACTACAATTTATTTCGAAACAACTAATATCTTATTTGACAGTTATAGTCAAAATACCACCAACGGGACTTATCACGCTAACACACACGAGTAATATTTACCTCGACGTTTCGGCAACATTACAGTGGCCGTGGTCACGAGTAGACTGAAGTGTGGGGTGTCAAGTCTGCCTAGCAGGGCGAGTCCTTCGAACTACCCGCACTTGATCACCAATAGTACCGACACACGTATCACGAACTACCCGCACTTGGTCATTTTTATTTGTCACCCCATCAAACCGACACACAACACTTACAACGTCCGCTCGTTCCTCAGAACATTCATCCTGACGCCGACACTTATTAATAACAGGATTCCATATCCATCGTCCCGGTTGAAATTCTTATGTTTTTTTTATTTCAACTGCTTCACGTACCTTCTTGAGTAGAATTGACGTTCCGTGGACAGAATTTTGGAATTGTGAAGCTCCAAACCACTGAACTCCTGACTCCAACAAATGCTCGGCTATGGTTGACTTATTTACCTGGCGATTTTTAGCAGCTGCAATATGTTCCTTGACCCTCTCAGCTATTGTTCTTTTCGTCTGTCCGATATAGGAACTACCACAACTACAAAGATAAAGATAAAAATATCAGTCGGTACAATCAGTCTACTCGTGAACACGGCCGGCCACTGTAATGTTGCCGTAACGTCGAGGTAAATATTACTCGTATGTGTTGGCGTGATAAGTCCCGTTGGTGGTATTTTGACTGGTATTTTGATTGAGTGAAAATCACGAAAGTTTAAGACGTTATAATTTTACAGTTCATGAGATTCCCCATTAACTGTAAAATTTAGAAACGCTTGAAACTTTTTATATCAATAGGAATAAACTTTCTAATTAACAGAAACAAATATCAGATTTTGAAGTAGCATCAATTAATTTAAAACAATTAAAGAGTTTTCCTTACCGCCAAATTACGACAGTCCGGTCGGTTACGGGTTGTTCCATATTCCAGAATAAAAAACATTACAAAAGAATTTATGTGTCTTTGACTAGATCGTTTGACAGGAACTCCATGCCTTTTCTGTCTTCACAACCATGTTTTTTTTTCAGAATTAAACAATAATTGTGTTATAATCTTACATGTCCAGGTATCAGAATTTCAAAAGCTCCAAATGGCGACACACCTTGGAAGCTCTAACAACACGTACTCCAGCTCCGGAGAAGACAGCGGGGATGAAGAACCTTCACTTAAGTGTAAATATATTTTTTTACATATTTGTTCTCTCAACGCTCCGTGCCAGCTAATTCCCTCTTTTTGCGTACTTTTTCGGCTGTTTTGCGTGTTTTTTCACTTGTTCGAATTAACTTTATCTTTAGCTGTTAGTCTGACACATCTGACATACGAGTATGATTTGAAAAGAAAATGTAAATAAATAATTTTCATTTTTTTATTCTACAAGCACAGGGGTGCCTTACTAATCACGCTATCACGTTCTCCATTCGTGTCAATGCCTTTGTGCGTGCATAAATTAATATAGTCTAAGATCCGTTTAAGAACGACATTCATCGAGCTGGTTAATGGATGAAACGTATTTTAAATTGAATTTAATATGTCAATAAATATATCTATTAACATGTTTATTCCTGCCTGCCCGAGAGTAGTGACGGGAAAAAAAAACAGCCTAACGTTTGCATATTCTATGGACTTCCTACTTTCGATTGGTATGGAATTTGTCTATTAATCTGTCATCTCCCAGGATAACAGGATCAAAGGAATTTGGGCACAAATTTGTGCCTCTGGGAGAGGACAGGTTAACCAAAACATTAAAAAAAATTTTGTTTAGTTATTTATTAATCTAATCCCAGACTGAAATGTTTTAGATAACCCATATGCTATATATTTATTAACCAGCTCGGTGACGGTCGTTCTTAAACGGATCTTCTACTAATATTTTCTGTGATATGCTAACTATATGTGTATTAAGTTTAAATGTATGTTACAGGCAACAAGTCAGGTGGGAATATCAAAAATGAGGATCCTTTTAAACTTATGGAAATCAAAGCAATTAAAACGGCCTTGCAAAAGACTAAAGGTAAGACCTAGGACTAAAAGTAAGACCTAATGACTCCCTGCAAAAAGTCCTTGCCTATCTGTAAGTCTATGATTAGGAAGGATCTATCACCTTGCGTATGAATGTTATAGTTAGCTTATTTATATGTTGTAATATATCTACCTATCTATCTGTTTAGATTTTTTGTGTATGTGTATTGTATGAATAGCTCGTTTTATGTATTCTTGATATTGCTCTTAATCTACTGTAAATTGCACCACCTGCTAAAATGAGCTTCTTTTGTGGTGATGCGAGTTTCGTTTCAACGTCATAGACGTCACGAACGGAACGAAACGAATGGCATGGTTTCACGTTTCACTCTTGCGACAAGTGGTGATTTTTATAACAACGCTACTTTGTTTGTGGTGATGCGATTTACGTTTCAACGTTATACACGTAACGAACGGAACGAATGGCATGGAATGGAGTAAAAATTATAGCCGCTTACCCTTGCCGCTGTAAGAGTTTGGTTGGCGCCTTACATGAATTTAAATATTATTTGTATTGCAGTATGGTAAGGTAAGGACGAATCTATATTTGTTTAATGCAGTCAGTCCTAAGCCTGAATAAAGTATTTGTATCAGTTACAGTTACAGAACTTAAAGTTTGAATTAGCCATCATGAAGTAATTGATATGTGCTAAATAACAATACAAATATTCTTTATTGATCAACAAAAGCAGTACAAAGACATTACAAAAATAAAAAAATTCAAAAATAACGTCATACATAGCTCAATAGCTTATTACTAATTACTTTAAATACTCAGTTACAGTGACAGTCACAAAACTCGTCACCGCACCGCGTACGTACAATGAAAGAAATTGGTTACTAAAATCACTGGTTTTAGTAACCAGTGACGTGATTCTTGTCACCAGTTTCGTTTCGTTTCCCTCAAATCACGTAACGACCCATGCCTAGGATGTCCCAATTTTTGCCAACATATAATAAATCGAAAACCATTTGAAGAAATAGGCTTTGTGAAGCGTTTTCAGAAATCAGATTCCAAAAATGTGATAAACTGAATTAAATAAACAAAATTTAAGTAATGACCCTCATTTGACCCCTGCAGTGTCTCGTCACAAAGGCAGTTATAACGCAGGTCTACACTCTTAAGCAAATTGACAGTTTGAAATGTTGCTATCCTGCTTATAATAGCAAAGAGTGACTAAGATAGAACTTTAATCACATGATGCGCACCTGGCTTTAAACAGTTGTCATTTATCGTAAAGTCCGAAATGTATACGAGTATTTCCAATGTATTTTTACAAATTAAATTATTAAATTACTACGTCACAAGTAAATACAAAATAATTTAAATATCAGATTTAAATAAAAATATCTATTTATTATCACACCATTAAACAAACATAGGAATAATCAAAATTAAAAGAAGAGAAATAAATAAAACTATTTGTCATGGCCATTTAGGACCCTAAGCCCTGCTTGAATTATTGTCAAATTGTTTATGCCACTGATTATGTTATGTACGACCTGGATTTTTCTAGGCAATCGAACGTGGCTGTCTCACTGTGACGTCATCCAGCGTATTTCGTAAAAAAATATAAAAAAATTAAATACTCATCCAAATTCAAAAACAATGAAAACGGTATCTTAAAATATCCTATTCTTTACAAAAATAAAATAAAAAGAATAGGTTATTTTTTTTTGGTGCATCCCAATTGTATATGACCTAGGCCAGGCGTTTTCAACCTTTTGGTTTTAACGGCAAACTTTTCGTTCATCAAAGTTTCACGGCACACCAGTAAAAATAGTCAAGTGCGAGTCGAACTGGCGCGTAGAGGGTTCCGTACAGTATACCCAAAATACGTATAACGTAACAGACAGCGGAGGCTTATTAATAGGGTCTCGTTGACACCTTAAGGTACGAATCGCAGACGCCACGCGCCAGTTGTTTCCGTACTGTTTTTTCATTAAAATAGCTATTCATGATTTCAATGCAGCATACACTTCGTGGCAATCGCGGCACACCGGTTGAAAACGTCACTTTTTTATATTACTCGATAAATTTATAAATATCTTATTACGTTATCGTATGGGATAAGTTCGCCTTTGTACATCTTATTATCCTGTGTTCTGTTATTTTCATGTGTTTTTATGTACAATAAAGAGTTTTACAATACAATACAATTACAATACGTTCCTGTAACTCTTATGACACAACGTTTTTCTTTTCAGATCTTATGCGTTCAGTCGAAAACTATGAATCTGATCATCTCTCTGGAGCACATGACGATTCGTTTCAGATGCCAAGTCATTCTAACGTACATGACAAGTAAGGACTTTTTATTTTTATTAATGAAAATCCTATTTAATAGATAGATATCTTATTTTCATTTTATAATTATCAAGCCCAGATTCCAATCATATATAAAAATATATTTTTACCACTTCTTTGTAGCAAATCCGAGGGCGGTGGTAGTATCGGCGGCTGGTCCAACGAAGGCAGCGTATGCCGCGTCCGCAACTCTCTGCCGCAGCGACACAAGTTCACCAACGAACAACATTCGCAACAGCACTTGCAACAGAGTCAGCAACACCTGCAGCAGTCGCAACAACACATGCAACAGCACTTGCAGCCTCACCCGCAACACTCACATCAACACTCGCAACAGCATCCGCAACACTCGCAACAGCATCCGCAACAACACTCGCAACAGCATGTACAGCATCATCCGCAGCAAATGAGTAAAGTTTCCTTCATAATCTTATAGATTTAAACGATTTCAGTTACTAATTTTTACATCTGTACTTACTCTGAACTATTGAACCGCTGTCCAGCCGAATGCCGAGGACCTGGGTTCGATTCCCAGCGCTGGTCTTATTTTTCTAGTTTTTCTGTGCATCTATATTTCAGTTTGTATTTTCCATATGGGTTTTACGAGATGACCGTAAAAGTAACAAAAATTTGGAGTTGAAATAAAAAATACAGAAAGATTCCAAAAAAACAATCATATTTTTAATTTATCAATGTTTTACTTTATTTTTTTAGGTCACGAGACGAATATAGCTTCGTTGCAAGAGCTAGCTCAAGAGCTCCGTATGGAGACTGAGAAGATCGTCGGTGAACGCGCGCGGATCAAGGATTTGATTTCTAATAAGGGTAAGTACCAACTTAACTGCTACATAGGTATCCACTAACCACCAAACAAAGTCTTATTTTTATTGGAATAAAATGACACTAGTTTACTTTGTTAACAGACGCTGGTAGTCCCTTTGCATTTTAAAGTTATTTCCTTTCGTCAATAAACTTAAACTTTAGTGCCATTGTAAGTTCGCGTAGTTTAACATGGTTTGTCTTGGTTTGCAACTTTGTCATTTTGTCCGTGCTCCAAAATAAAATGTTTTTTTTTTTTTTACTTTTCCGCTTTGGTTAATTTTGTATGACCAAACTGGTAAAACCCCTGTTATTAGCAGAATCGAGTCGTAAGCAGAAGAAGGTGAACGAGCAGCCCTCCAGTGGCAGCTGGGGCTGCGCTGGGCCCGCTGAGCGGCGACAGATGCAGCTGCGCGCGTTGCTTGCCGACAAACAACGCGAGCTCGACAAGCTGCTCAATAAGGAGGTATTGTCTTTGTAGTGACGATTTTTCTTTATTTCCTCGCATTAAAAATATTGGAGAAAAGCACTATACATGCCTCAGCGGAAATGGCAATTCGTGGATTCGTATTTATTGACGAACTCAGCTACGCTTCGTCTGTCAAAGTCTACTCATCCACGAATTGCTGTTACCCGGCCTCGACAGTAATGTACTATTTCTTCCTAGTGTCTGAATTTCCACTGCTAAACATAATTCAAGCCTCTATAAAGATCGGTCTTACGTGCGTTTTGCATCGTTCGATATCCAACCGCCGTAGATACATCTTGTACAGGGTCGCTTGACACTCTCGGTTTGTGATGTCGACTTGAGAAAACATACTTTTATTTAGGTTGACCTGTGTTAAATAATGTTATTCTTATTCAATTACAGAAAGTTTTATGCGCCAGCGCAGAAGCACAGAAAGTGGCCGCTGACTCGCGCACAGCCTCCGTTGTGAATCAGTCCTACAATAGGTAAGATGTTTCTCACTGTAAACTGTAAATGTATTCCTTTATATGATAATTTATTCTTAATTATTTAATGTATTTGCAGCGAACAAGAAGAGCCGGATTCCCGATCGGAGCAAATACTTCTAGACTCGCAAAACTCAAGAGATACTGACAACTTTAGGGTATGTAGAATAGATATGAATTCAATTTAATAGCGTAATATACGTTTTTGGTGTAGTGAATGGGCTATTTGTGTTCAGAGGCTAGCCAGTGATAAATATCCGTAACGCCTAATCGATCAACTGCCCGAAACAGTCCTAAGAGCTTGTTTGTCTGTTTTTTTTTTTGTTGTATCTACTAACTTCCACTTCGGCGAGCAAGCAGTTGAAGTCTTCTTCAGTGCTCTGGCACGCAGTATTTGTTTGTTTGCTACCATAAACTCATCTGAAATATGTGGGGCAAAACTTTAAGATATATGAGAGATGATGTCTCTACTTATCTTTGATATAATTTCATTGGCTAAAGGGTTGATTAACGGTTTCGTCACTCATTATACATTATTTATAGCATGTCGTCTACGTAGATGAATGTAGTTATTAAATAAATGGTCAGGCGTGTCCGCAGGGCGGCGATAGCGCGCTCGGTGCTCGTTCCGTCAATACCATCCCTTCGCAACTTGGCAGCGCCTACTGCAGCGACAGTGATAGGTAAATATTTTATGTACTTTACTTTAAGCGCATTATAGACTTCATAGGTAAAAAAAATTGTGGTAACCTGCTTCCTATAACACAAAAGTTACCACTGCTACAATTCTTCATAATAGTGACTTTTTGTATGAAAAGTTAATGTAGGATTCATCCGCAACATGCTTCGTCATGAAAACTAGCCTAAAACCCTTCCCACTGCATCGTACCCGGCTCAAACGTCCCCATAATACCAGAGCATTACCCAGTTGAATGGCAATGGAGACCTGTTGCACCAAATACGAGTCAGAGCGAGGCGCATCCCCTATCCCACAATCGATGGCCTAACTCTCTAAACAACTCACGAGCCTCTGAGCCCCAGGATCCAGCCGTCTCGACCGCAACCGGCACCGGCATTACCGGCCGGGTTATACAGGATTGTAGCACTTTCGGGAAACTTCGGCATATCTTGTCGTCAGACATCCCTCAGTGCCTAAAAACGAAAGTCTTCAACCAGTGCGTCCTGCCAGTTTTAACCTACGGAGCCGAAACGTGGACCTTGACTGCGGGGCTAATCCACAAATTCGGGGCCGCTCAGCGAGCTACGGAGAGAGCAATGCTAGGGGTTTCTTTGAAGGGTAAAATCCAGAAACACAATATTCTTCAAAAAACGAAAGTCAGCGACGTTGCTCAAAGAATTAGTTTGCTGAAGTGGCGTTGGGCTGGCCACGTCTGTCGCAGGACCGATGATCGGTGGAGTAGACGAGTCCTCGAATGGAGACCACCGACGGGAAAACGTAGTGTAGGGCGTCCTGAGGCACGGTGGACGGACGACCTTAAAAGGGTCGCTGGCGGCGGATGGATGCGTAGGGCTGAAGACAGAGTGTTGTCCTATGTCCAGCAGTTGACTACTGTAGGCTGATGATGATGATGGTGATGTTGCACTTTGTAACTTTAGCGGTCCAGGGCCCTGCTGGTCTGTCTTATAATCACTCAGGTCGTGGGTTCGAATCCGGGATGGCAACTCTGAGCTTTTCGGAATTTATGTACGAAATTACATTTCAAATTCACCATGAGCTTTATGGTGAAGGAAAACATTGTGAGGAAACCAGCACACCTGCGATAGTGTATGCGAAGTCCTCGATGTGCACTGGGCCCGCATTTGAACTACGCCCCAAGCCCTCTCATTCTGAGAGGAAGCCTGTGCGGCGAATATAGACAGATGATGATGATGACTACTAATACGAACGATAAAAAATCAATAAAGTTTTTTTTTACAATACATTTAGTGCCTTTTTGCCATCAGTAGTCTTCGGATATATTTAGTAGAGATGTGCCGACTAGTCGCGACTAGTTATCTTTCGTAGTCGGCGACTAGTCGGCTCGGCAAAAAGCGCCGACTATCCGGGTACGAATATTTACGTGTAGGTATAGGTACACAGAGGGAGCTATTAATTTTATTTTGTCATTAGTTATACCTACTCGACTTTTCATGGTCTAATTGACCTCGTCTCCCGGTCCGCGGACGCCATTCGTGAAACCCTATCGGCCATCAGTTCTGCGAGCTATGTGCTCTGCCCACTGCCACTTCAGTTTCGCAATTCTTCGGGCTATGTCGGTAACCTTAGTTTTACTGCGGATATCATCATTTCGGATTCTATCCCGCAGAGAAACCCCGTGCATAGCCCTCTGAGTGACTTTGAGCTTCCTCATGAGGATCGTTAGCGACCACGTCTCAATCCGTAAGTCATCACGGCAACACACATTGGTCAAAGACTTTTGACTTCAAACACTGCGATAATTTGGAAGAAAAGACACTGCGAAGCTTTCCGAACGCTGCCCAGCCGACTTCAATATACCGGTAGTCAACTTGGCAACTGCAGCACAGCCCAAGTCTCGATCGAATCGAAGGCTTTCTCTAGTTTACAAATGTCATACTCTTCGGTCTTCTGTATAACCTGCCGCAACGCATGTATGTGGTCTACGGTTTATAGCCTTTTCGGATGCCGGACATGTAGCTCTTTCACTTTAATGAACGGCTTTAATAGATACAAAAACAAAAATCTAGAAATAAAATAATACACATCCGAGAACAGGCGTCGGTTGCGATTTGCGCCCAAATCAGCTTTTCACGAAATTGTGATCGGCTTTACAATTAGTCGGCTTTTTGCCTAGTCGGCTAGTAGTCTTCGGATATATTTAGCTGTGTGTGTTATTTTTATTTATTACTAGCTTTTGCCCGCGGCTTCGCCCGCGTGGAGTTCGGTTATCGCGCCCTGTTCCCTCGGGAACTGTCCATTTTTCCGGGATAAAAAGTAGCTTATGTCAATCTGGTCCATAAACTATCTCTATGCCAAAAATCACTTCGATCCATCACTCCATTTCGACGTGAAAGAGGGACAAACATACAAACACACACAATTTCGCATTTATAATATTAGTATGGATTCAATTCGACTCTAGTTTCGAGACTTATAAGTACCTAATTGTATATTAAAGATTTGACTAAGTATTTCATTTTATTATTGTTGCATGACAGCGCATCCAGAACAAAATCTAACCAAAGGAGTCGCGCCCGACGGAGGCAACCTCAGGACCGGTTATCCGAAGATAACAACGTAAGATATCACTTATTTTATTAGATTAAAGTAATTGTGTGTATCATAACGTCATAAGTTCAATTGAAATCATCAGTGTCATTCCAAGACTGACCGAAGTACTTTGACCCAATAAAGGGTAACTTAGGGCCATATGAAAATCACCATAAAAACACTAAAGCGTGATCGGTCAGTGCAAGTGCGGTCCAAATGCTATGGCAATGTGTCATAATTTCAATGCAATAATACAAACTGGAATAATATAATCTCAATGGCCAAAGTTACTCCTTATCTTACGTTAATAAATAACGACATTATTTCTTTTCAGGTACCACAAACAAATTCTAGCCACTCAATGAGGCACGAACCAAGAGTCGAGCCATCAAATGTTAATATGGTTCCGCCAATTTCACAAAATAGTGAGTACAATTTTCCAACATAGAATCACTTATTTATTATTATTTGAGCAACTGTTTATAATTCTCACTTGTTACAGTTGAAAATCCTATCAACATGCCATATCCACATCTACCACCGCCATACTGGAATAATAATAAAATTAATCAGGTAAATAAGACTTAAACTCTAACTTGTAACCCACAAAAGTCCCCAACAATCCACCAACCGACTTCAAATAAGGAGGAGATTCTGTTTCATTGGTTTTTTGGTGTGTTACTTCAGAACTTTTTTCTATGTGATCCGATTTGGATGATTATTTTTTTATTTGAAATCTGGTGCTTCTCATGTAGATTTGATCAAAATCTACTAGAAAACAGAAGTTTTTGAATTATCCATAATAAAATAATGCAAGCAGTTGAGATTAAGCTATTGTAACTTAGATTAGTTATAATGAATAGCGGTAAGAAAATTATAATAAAAAATTTAACCAATTCCAAAACATTATGATTATATTTTTCTACGAGATTGAAGTCAAGAGTGAATCAGCACAAGACAGCAGAAGTGATAGATGCCCAATAAATAGTATACAGGCCCAGCCCAGCTCTACTGGCTCGTGCTGAGACACTGCCTTCACTGTTAGAAAATTTTCATCGTTTTTTGGAGTCGCTTAAATTTTTTGTTATAATTTTATACGACGTTTTTATTCGGAAAAGTAATCTTAAGTGTTTTTTTTTATTATTGTAAATACGTTTTCTTAAGTACATATTTTTTCAAAGTTCGGTAGTTAATTCTTTAGTGATATTACAAAAAAAAACCGGCCAAGAGCGTGTCGGACACGTCCGAAATATGGATCCGTAGCCATTACAAAAAAATTAAGTAATATTTTTCTAAGGATTTCGTATTTTGTACGGAATATTCCAAGTTTAGGTATATTTTATACTTTAGGCTGCTATTTACTCTTAAACTACTTAATTCTCAAGAAAACTTAACCGTTATAGTTTTCCTTGTAAGTTTGATATACTTACTTCCATCCTGAATTTTTACAAATGTTTCCACCCACCGGCTTAGATTTTAGAGGGGGGGACGCTCGATTTTAATGAAAATTTGCACTTCAAAGTTGAATATTTTGCAAACAAATCACTGAATTGGAAAATCGTTTTAGCAACCCCTAATGGTTTTAAAAGACCTAACCAACGATGCCCCACACTACAAGATTAGATGAGAAAAAAAAATACTTTACTTTACGTCTATGGGAGGTACTGTAAAGAAAAAAAAAATTTTTTTTATTATACCATTTTGTTGGCATAGTTTACATATATATTCGTGCAAAATTACAGCTTTCTAGCATTGATAGTCCCAGAGCAAAGCCGCGGACGGACAGACAAACAGACAGACATGGCGAAACTATAAGGGTTCCGTTTTTGCCATTTTGGCTACGGAATCCTAAAAATAGGGCTGTATTAGATTTTCATTGCCATCTCTGAGAAAAAGCAATGTTTCAGGATATGCGCACGAACCAGTTCACACAGAACAGCCATTCGCAGACCATGGAGCGGTTGTTGGGGACGCCGCAAATGGCTTTTCCTCCATCCATGCCCATGAACATGATGATGCCATACGGTTAGTCTATGTACTTGCATATCTTTTCATTGTTGATAGTAAAGAATTTGTTACATTTAGGTTAGGTGGGAGCAAATGGAGACATTTTTGGTTTTGAGTTCTTTTTGGTCTTTACTTCTACTGAAAGAAAGAAAGATTTATTTTGGCTCCATAAGTACCACCACCTTACAATAATAAAATAGATAAGACTAAAACTAGCACTAAAACTAAGTTACTTGGTGACACGGCAGGATACCAAAAAGGGTCTCCACTCAGCATGTGTTGCCGCACATTATGTGCAGTAACGCTGGTTTTCTGTGGAGTCCAAACTGCTGGTTAGGGTCCGAGGGTCCCCTGAGTGGGAGGCCCCGAGACACGGCACCGCCTAGCTCTCGATAGCTACGACACTGACTGGTTATAATAATGGTTATGATATTGTCAGGCATGGTTGGCGGGTGCAGTTGTGGCTGCGGTTTCTGGGGCGCGTGGTGCTGGCAGCAGCTGGCGATGCAACAGCGAGAGATACACCAGCTCCGGGACCAGCTCACTCACGTAAGACTTATTTAATAACTAGAGGCTTTGCACGCTTAAATTATTCGATCTGGTAGTTATAATTGAAATTTCGGGATTTTACAAAATTCTCCTGGGAATTCCCAAAATTTAGATCGTGGTGTTCATTGAGGTAATGTCACAGAATATATAATAGTACTAACGTACAGAATGGCCACGCTCCGCCCCGCACCGGTTCGAGTTACCCCACCCCTCAAGCGCACATTGCAGGAAAACCGCAGGATAGCAGTCGGGTGCGCAACTCAATGTATGTCGGCCGCACGGCACTAAGTTCGGGAGCAATCATTTTGCGAAATCGTAACGGTACCCTACCTACTTCCTTTTTCTAAATAAATAGTGATTTCTGAAATTAACGCGATTAATACATGAAATAACTACCTACCGAATGATTGTTTTATGTTTGTAGACGTAAGTGTATATCTATTGTAATTGAAAATAATAATGCTTAAAAAACGCAACCAGACACATTTTAAGCAGGTTTAAATAAATCGAGGATATTCTGGCAGAACCGGATAAGTGCACAATATTTATTTTTATACGGTTTTGCTAGATAAATAAAGCAGAAAACATTGAGTATGCCTATGTATGTAACTTTAAAAAAAATGCACTTATTCTGTTTTGTCAGAAATCCCTCAAAATAGATAAGATTACATCGTTAGATTACATTTATTTGCACATATCTAAGCCATACCTACATTATGAGTACCTTTAAATGTTATTGGTAGCACTTATAGTACTATACGGTTTTGCAATAGTCAGCCCTGTGCAGCTTACGCACACATCGACGCGTGTACAGACATCGTCGTGCCTATGTAGATTCAAGAACGCGTATTTTGTACGGCGTGGCCGCCCTGTGATAATGTTAAGAACAACTGTCCAAAATTTAATTACTCTAAACCCAGCGGTTGAAATTTCAAGATTGTATCCCTATCCCGGGGGAATATCGGGATAAAAAGTAAATTGTGTGTTATTCCCGACATTCAGCTACCTAGGTACATACCAAATTTCATGACTCTAAGCCCAGTGGTAGTTATTTCGAGATTTTATCCATATCCCGTGTGAATATTGGGATAAAAACTGGCCTATGTGTTCCAGATGTCCAGCTACCAAATTTCATGATTCTAAACCCAGCAGTTATTATTTCGAGATTTTATCCCTATTCCCGTTAGTAAATAAATGTCTTCTTTCTTTCTATCCCGTGGGAATATAGAGATAAAAAGAAGCCTATGTATTATTCCAGACGTTAGCTATCTACGTACCCAATTTCATCCAAATGCGTCCAGCCGACCTTGATGTATCGGCTCACAGCACTGATTTAAAACAATATAAAAAGTCGGCCAAGTGAGAGTGCGAGCGACTCGTGCATGAAGGGTTTCGCACCTCCGTACAATGTTTTAAAAACCACTAGTTCAGTACTTTTTGCCCCTGGTTACCAAAGTAGGTAGTCGTCAAGACGAATCAAATGAGACCAAAATCGATGCGGTCGTGTCGTTTTATTACAGAGTTCCTATGGCCAACATCTAACTTCATCATCAGATCAGCTCTACGTCATAATAATATTGCATTGTCATCGGATTTTTACATGCATGCAAAATTTTAGCTCAATTTGTTGAAGATATCCACTTCAAATTTAAGTTGAAATGTTAATTCCACCCGAACAAACATAACTAGTTACAATTACATTACAAGTTAATAAAAACATATCACCAAAATGTAAGCACTAGGTGCATGTATTTTGAATAAAGAACGATTTAAATTCTCATCCTCGTTGGCTGTCGCCCTGTCGGAGGCTGAATAGACTCTAGCAATGCCCGCGGCAGGAAAAAAAATAGCTGTCGGCTTGGTTCATTTGCGGGAAATTCAGCGGACTTCGTATGTTGTGTAATTAAATAATAAGAAGCTCGACTAGTGTCAATAAATTTTAAACTGTATTATAAACCTTGTAAATAGTGTTAAATACTTAGTATGATTTTTTAAGTGTAAAAAACAATAGGTAAACATAGTGATTATACGGTGTGGATTTGGCGAGCGCTTTATCAAAGTTGGCTTCATTGAGGTTTGTGGTTCATAAATTGCTTTATTAATTTTGCACAAAAACGAATAAACCACACAATCAGACAGTCATTATATTATATTATCGAAGCTTTTATAAAATTGCAAACTTAAAAGGTAAATATTCAAACGAAATAGCTAGTCGTTGCTAGGCGACTCGGTCGAAAAACGCTGTTAAAAACACGTTTCTTGTATTACGACCCGCTTTAATTTGTAACTACTTTATTTTTAGTATTTGTTGTTATAGCGGCCACAGTAATACATAATCTGTGAAAATTTCAAGTGTAACTTTTATGGCTTAAGAGATAGAGCCCTGTGACAGACGGACAGACAGACAGGCGGACAGACAGACAGACAGCGAAGTCTCAGTAATAGGGTCCCGTTGGCACCCTTTGGGTACGGAACCCCAGCACGGAACTTGTTCTCGGTCGGGCAGTGCTTAAGCGGTTGAGTTTCGGCGTAGAAAGTAAGACAAGCGGTGAAATCACTGGTACATGAGGTATTCTATCTTAGTCCTCTAAACTGGCAACGCATTTTCATATCGTTCCATATGCGGAAGATATTGCGCGGAAAAACAAGAGATCTAAAGATTTGATAGGTAGATTCAAGCGTTAGTTCTGTTAATAAACTTCGTCATTTTATCCTGCTCCTTCGCTGCCACAAGCACAACAGGGGGTAATGAAGGACTGAGGTAAAAGGATGTAGTTAGTTTAGAGGTTTATTTATAATAAAAAAAATGCTATTTTACAGCTTGAAGAACGTTGGCGGGCGGAGACAGCTTCCCATACGTTGAACAACCAAGTGCCTCCCGGGAACCGGGCAAACAACTACTGGGATAACTTCCGAAGGTAACATTATTTTAGTTACTCAATCGATTTAAAATTTAGCATATCTAACGTATCTATTTATAGTTATAAAAGCTTATACTTATTAATTTTTCTAGTTTTATAAACTTTTTTTTAAGGAAATTTGTGATAATTATTTTTCTCTTTTCAGATACTAGCTATGATACATAACAAACGTTACGTAGCATAACTATACCTAATTTATATCGAAATGTAGTCATAATGTAATATTGTTTTGTTTTCATCAATAAAGGGTGAGAATTGTGTTCAATTATGTAACCCTTATTGGATTTTGTTTGGCTAAAGCTTCAGTAACATCTAAGCTTATGTATTTATTTATGTGATTAATTAGCGTACCTTTTTATAGGTTTCGCAGTTCTACAACCGACTTCAAAAAAATATTAATTTCTCGATTCGGTTGTAGGTATTCAACATTTTATTTTGTTCCCATTTAAATTTGATAAAAAATACCACCTCTAAGGAAGTTCTTTGAAGTCTGTTTTATTTTATTAAAATTGTTTAAAATCCTAAAAGCATCGTTTGCGAGTGCATTTCCGAAGCTAGTGTTTTGTATTTTTTTTAAGAGCGCATGGTTTTTTACATAATGCTCTCGAGATTCCGTGGCGACCTCGCCTACTAACCGCCTTGTCGTTTATCGAGCGTTCGTTTGCTAACACGAGAGCGCATCGCCGCTCAGTTCTCATCAGCTCTTCTATTGTTTGCAGTTACTCCCGGCAGAATTTGCTATCTGCGAACAGCAAAACGAACGCGGACGGGCACCTGTTGCCGGGCGGCGCGCCGCCGCACCCGCTGGCGTCCCGCTCGCACAACGCGCTGCGGCGCGCGCCGCCGCCGCCCAAGCGGAACACCGAGCCCGCGCCCCCGCGCCGCACGCCCCCAGCCCGCGCCGCAACCTCTACGAGCGCTCGCTGTCCTTCTCCTCCGCGCCCGACGTGCTCAACGTCAACGTGGACTCGCCCGCGCCGCCCGACGACCCCCCCGCCGCCGCCGCCGCCGCGCCCGCCCCCGCCCCCGCCGCCGCCGCCTCCAACCTCAACCTGCACCGGCCCGACGCCGCCTTCCGCAACCTGAACATCGCCGACCCGATCCCGGAGATCATCCAGGCGCACTCCAACAACCTCAACACGCCGGCCGACACCAAGAGGAAGTCCTCCTCCAAGCTGCCCGCCAAGAACTCTACCAACCGGCGCAACCTCGCGCTCGACTACGCCCAATCTAACATCAACATCGCCGGGCCCTCGCACGCGCAGAATCCCAACCTAGCGTCCACCGGCCGCGACGTGAGGGACAAGGCCGCCTCGAAACTCTTCGACCTTTTGCGGGAGAATGTCTATTCGGAGGTCACCGCCCTTATCGGCGTAAACGAATCTCATCCGGATTTTCTCATTCAGCTGTTCAAGGAGCTGCAGTTGATCAGCTCCGACCCTCTGCGTCAGAGAGTTTTACAATCTATTCGGAACGTCCTATCTCAGTACGGCGCCATGTTGGACGGTCAGACGAACGACTTGCCGCAGGACGAACGGCTGGATGCCGCCGTGACGACGACCTCCGACGCGGGTGAGCACGAGCCGACGCTCCCCGCGCCGAGCGCGTGCTCCAGCTCGATGCAGTACGAGAACGGCATTGTTCGCTTTTTATACCTAAAAAGCGACGAGATATGCACCCCTGAACTTTTAGAAGCTCTAGCCGCGCAGGTCACGAATGGTGGTCTGGACGGCAGGCCGATCCAGATTTCCAAAAAGAGGCTCCTCGATTTCCTATCGAAATACGAAGGTATGCGAGTCTGCAACGTGTCGAACGACATAATCGAGAGCTTGCCGCTGGTCGTGTCGGGCGTGAGCGACGGCGACGAGTCGGCGCAGCTGGCCGGCGAGCTGGCGGAGTCGTCCATGCTGCAGGACGTGGCCGGCGCGCTGAACCTGTTCAGCGCGAGCGACCCGCAGCTGCACCCGCTGAACGCGTGCCCCTACGACATGTGGCGTGTGGACGTTGACGGCGCCGACCGTGACGACGGCGGCAGCCCGCGCTCCAGCCGGGAGGGCAAGGTCGATCTGATCAACTGCTCGGAGATGCTCAACGGCGACCTGGCCGAGGCGGACCAGACGTGCCGCGCGGAGCCGCGCGACGACCGCGCCGCCGACGCGCTGCCGGACGTCGTCGACACCGAGGAGGCTACTCCCACAGAGGTAATACAACAGGTGCTATACTGTAGGTGCCTCCCTTTAATCAATTGTGCTAGCAGAAGTGACTGAGCTGCACGGTATCAGACTATACTACTTTTTAACCTTACTATGGTTTATTTGTGAAACCTAGATACTAAAATGACAGTCTGAAATGTCAAACGTAAAAATAATGTGGCCAGCATAAAACGAACAGTCCTGCTCTATGATTTCGGTTTCCGATATATAAATAATCGATAAAACGTATATTTTATGATAACAAAAAAAACATTAGTTTAATTTCAATTTCATTAAATTCAATATTCTACTTTCCATTTTGAAAATATAAATGCACTTTTACGATAGTGATAAAATCAATAAAAAATACAGTGTTCATCACTTAGTGCCAACGTAAAAAAACATAACAGAGGGGCTACTACAAAACTGGAAAAACAAAGTTCGTATCGCACCGTCCCTTTCACTCTCGTATCAAATGAGATAAGCGTCAGAGTGAGTCGGCAACATACGAAGTTCGAGTTTTGCATTTCGTAGTACAGGGCCAGATGTCACACAACGTCGTTCATGTTTTTTGTATTCGACATTCGTTACTTTACTCGTATTGTGATCGGATGTGTTCAGTGCATTTTCTCGTGTTATGGTAATGTGTGTTTTTATGGTAAGCATTGAGGCGGATCGTACTTAGAATGAAATTGTAACTTCAATATCAACATCTATAAAAAGTAGAAATATCTCCAAAACGGTCACTTTTTATTTAGACCCATTATACCTTTTCTAGAATGTCCTAAGTGCCCTACATGTTAGTACGTCTCGGATCCGTTCATATCTTAATATTTTATACATGTAACATAGGTACTACAAATTCTTTCGGTGATAACCGGTTGTGGCACATCACTATTTATGAGACGCAAAAAACAGGTAACACATGAAAAGTCATTTTAGTATCTCGGATTAAGAAACAGACCATAATACTGTAGTTATGTTGCATTGAGTAAACACAGAAAATTATTCTTGCCAAAACAATGTGTCAATTCAGAATGACCGTAATTTGAAAAGCGAATTCAAAAAAATGCAGACATGTTTGATCGTTCCCTCTCGCTACTTCAGGTTGCTATAGACATAAGCGAGCCGGCATATACCTCTCGTATGCTACATAAAAAAAACTGCGTTCTAGTCTCGTTTGTCCCAAGTAAAAGCAATTTTACAAATAAAAAAATTATTAGAAAAAGATTGCTTTAAGTTTGGTGCAGAGATAAATTGGCCCCGCCGGGCGATAAAATCGAATAGATGTATGGGGAAAAAGCCACTGCTTTGCACACTAGGCCGGATAAGCCTAAGATCAAGTACAGTAATCGCTTAGTCGGTTTTGTTGATAAAAAAATACTGCCGAACCCACAGGGCCAACCCGCAGGTGTATACCAAGCCATACTGCCATTCTTATCTGTCGTTTTTTAGTTAATTCCGGTTTTTCCCCACTTCGTTTAAATACGCAGTTGCTAAAATTATCATTTGCATTTTAATTATAATAGGTAAGCTGTAACGCTGTTTTGGAGGACCCATTATTTATACCATTTTGGTAGATTTTTTCAACATGTTTATTCAATGTGGTGTTGGGCTAGAAGCGATTACGCAGTCGTTAGAACTACATTTTTTTAAAGGCCTCCCAATAAAATTACTATTTAACATTATTTCTATAACACACTTATAATTTGGTTTGTTCTAGCACTACGTATAGGTTTACTGTCGTGTGCTTTTTATACCAATCGCTTTCTCACGTGTGTATTCATTGATATATTAAAACTGTAATCGTGAAGAAGTATAATAAACTTGATACATGAAACTGCATTTTCACTTCTTAATATTTTATCAAGATTGCATGTTGAACTTTACTCAATATAATTTGAGTATGTCTTGGAATCTACGGGGATTAGTTTTCTTATTGAGAAAATGGAAACTATGAATTTCTTTTAAACTGTATATTTACAAAAATCAGGTACATAATAATATCACAGTTACAGTACAAGGAATATAAATCTGATACAAAGACTATATTACATTCAGTTTCGAATTGTTATATGAAAAGTAAATCTGTACGTCAAGTAAAGTACGTAACAGTGTGATCTATTTACATTAAAGGCTGAAGCAGAATGGCTCGGGCTTGATCGCGTGCCAACAAGGCTGCATATGGGAGAATCATCTGAAAGACAGAAAGGTGAAGTTAATATTATGTAAAAGCGGAGCAAACACCCAAACCTCAAACTTATGTTTGCTTCCAGTTTGAGTGACCCTGAAACTAAAAATCACAAGATTAGATCTTCACACTGCATCTGAAACAGAAAAATGAAATAAATGGAAATTAATATTATTTCTTCTTTTTCAGATTAAATCTCGAGCTTCCAGTTGAAATTCCGAATCTGTATGTTTCATTTTTACCGCGTTCCATGTTATATTTTATTCTATCCTCATGATTGGTTTTTGTTTTAGAGTATGTAAGAAATTTGAATTCAAAAGTATTTAATGGTTAGATCAATAAAGTAAAATATTATTTAAGAAGTGTTTTTTTTTTTTCAAAAATAAAAGCCTTGATCCCGGTTTGAATTTATTACGAAAACCTTAAATTTAAGTTATTGAGAAATGATCTTAACTATATATAATTCAAGTATTAGTGTCCCAGTCACTTATGTGTAGTTCTTAAAAATATCACATTCCACATCATAATTCATAAACTAGATTCACAAACACTGCAATAAATCGATAAAGTTTCCTCCATGAATATTCCAGTATAAGGACTCCAACAACTCTTCTTTGCTTCTGTCCAATTTCTTGATTTCGTTTGTCTCAGGTCCATTTTTTTTCTCTTTTTTCACCTCTGCAGATAGAATTATTTCTGAATTAGATATTGATTTCTGGATTTATGTCAATTTGGATGAGATTAGATCATATGGACCATGAGACAACGAGATATATCTGGGTTGTTGTGGGTTGGACGCAGTAAACAGGGGTTGTAGTTGGTAGTCGGTGGCACCATACCCTCTGAAATAAAGTCGGACTTATCACACTGTGCCTAGGGTGCCACAGTGGGAAGTCTCCAGCCAGGTCCATCTTTGTTGCGATTTCAACCATGCTCACAATACACATTGTTTTTGAGATTTGTAGGGTAAACTATCCATTCATTGGCATTTAACTAATCAATGACTGCATTTTTAATCACTGGATTTATGCCCATTATATTAAGGTTGCCAAGATTTAGGATTGTTGATCCTATTGATTGAGTAAATATGTCTCCGAGCGAGAGTCGAAGATGACTCTTTGTTTGGCAGGCAGTTATAATGGACAAGCAAGAGAAAAAAATGTTTATCAATATGCAGCTTTGACCAAACAGATCTACCCTACCAGACAAATCATTATTATATGATGCATAGAATGATTTCAATGGTAAATTATTGGCTAAATTAAATTTTTGGTTACATTAAAGAGTCCTTGATTCTACTCTTAATATTATGAATTATGAAGAAGGCTAAAATTATTAACGCTCCATAAAAACTCAAGCATTGTAAATCTTTGATTCAACTCAGCACCAGATCCAATCCAGAAAACATGTATGAGACATATAATTTTAATACAGCCTCAAAATTTAAGTGCGTGTGTATATGCTGATAAATATAAGTAGAGAACTGATCTGACTACTTTTTGCTTCTGAAACATTATTGAAGTTTACCAATTTGATCCCTTTTTCACGTTTTTATTTTCGTCAACCTTAAATGTTAATTTCAACACTGATAAGGGGTCATCCATAAAGTATGTCACACATTTGAGGAAGGGGGGGAGGGGTCAGGTTTGTGACACGGGAACAAAATAATTGCAAATTTCGTAGCAAAACGTGTGACAAGAGGAAGGGGGGGGGGTGCTTACTTTATGGATGATGAATGGCCCCATATTAGAAAATAACTTCTTGTTTTAGCAAAATTTACTATAATACATTTTTATGAATATTACATAATTGTCTCCCAAATTGTTATTTATTGTAGGCATGGGCATGGGATATTGGCTTTTGAATATTTACAGGTATTGGACAGGCCAGATACCTTGTCAAATTACCAGATACTACTTAAGGTAATTTCATTTGCATCATTCACAGCCCATTACACTTAATTAATGATAATAATTACATTTATAATCTAATAACAATTAATGTTGTAATATTATTAGCTAGCTGCAACATAAAACCAGTAGGTACATAATCGCTAAGAATACAAATTTCTGGTTTTAAATAAATACATAACTTCCATTAAACATTTTTTTTTTCAATTCTAATGCAACAAAAAAATTGTGCACTTAGTTTAATCATTTACTTCATCAAACAAATTGAAGGCTTCTAGATAATTTAGTTTCAAGCCCCACCTAGCCCTTGTAAGTTTACATTGAAATAATTATGATTGAAATAAATAAATAAATATCATAGGATAATTGACCTAGTCCCAAACTAAGCAAAGCTTGTACTATTAGTGATTAGCTTGTATTATGGGTATGTTTCTTAATTTATTCCCCTCATGAACTAATAACCAAAAGATTGTGGGCATGGGACAATAATAATTAGCCCTTGACACATCTTAACGGCAAACAACCTCAACATGAAATTTTTCTATGTACTCATAAACTGTTCCTTGAGTTCCAACAGTTTAAACTGATAATACCGTGTAACTAGCTTCTTCCATAAGGTTTAATTTTCACTGTAAGTACTATTAGAATAGTACCAGCACTGTACTGTAGAGGCAATGTAAGAAAATTTAACCTTAATTAGAAAAAGCTAGTTATTCAAAGTTAACTAAGGCTTACTGTCTACATATACCACACATTGTTGAAACACTACACTATCATTTGATACACTACATCATCATTTATTGATGCTTGTGATTTGATGAAACTATGTCCATAGTCCATGTTATGTTGAGAAACCAAGGACACATTTCATTTTCATTCCTTTGTACAAAAAAAATATCTACATATTTCCATCCTTAAAAAATGTCTTGTCAGTACTACTTAGCATTTTAGTTTCTTACAAAGGTAGTCTTGTATTTCAAATAAAACACTAGTGACAACTCATTTGACTATTTTATAGCTACTGCTTGCAGACTTAATACTTAATAATTAGAATTAAAATTAATATCAATATAAACATGAAGAAATAATTGACTAAGATGTTATAATATTTTAGGTACATTATAATTATGTATGTGTATTGCAGTTTATGTGAGAAGGTACCTTAAGTGGTAGTTCATTTTCCTGTTTTCAGAATATGTAAGAAGAGTGCAAGTATAAATGTTTTCGGGGCATGTTGGTTGATACAACAAACAACTAAAAAACAGTGTTTATTTTTAAGAACATGCAGTTTAAAATACAGATGTTATGTTTAATGGCTGTAGAAACCATTCTGGTACTGTTAAATCACTTAAGGTATCTTTTCATGTCACCATTAAGTTACAACTAATGCCTGCCAAACAGATGCTGATTTAAGACATCAAAAGGAAAACTCAAAAACACTAAAAAAATAACAGTGTCAATGCAACAGGTGTATCAGATGCATTCACATTCACACCAGATTAAAACCCCTAACTTTCGATCACCTCATAAGATGGCATTAAATTTAGGAATTGAAATTGCAACAAATTCACTATTTAGAAGATTTTTATATACTCTGTTTTTTTTAGCATTAGAAAAAGGGTAAATAATCTTGATGTCTTTTTATTGAAAAATGATTTTAAAAAACAGTAACATGATACCAAAAGCATGTATGTAAGTAAATGATCATATGTCCTTGCTGTAAGGGTGACTTCAAATTGGTAATACAAAATTAGTGTTTTATGCTCAGTTAATGCTGGGTAATATAATGCATTAACTATTGTTGAAATCAGTCCGATGAAATTTGCGGTTTCAATACATTGTTCATGATTTCTTATTTCAATAATGCATAGAAACCACAATTTTTTTTCAGACTTGTTTCAACAAAAGAGTTAATGCATTATATTACCCAGCATTAACTGAGCATGAAACACTAATTTTGTATTACCAATTTGAAGTCAACCTGTATAATTGTTACATATTTGATGCAACTTAATTTTCAACTCTTTTTCTATAAAAAGACATGTCATGATCACTTTATCTTTCAATGCTAAAAAAATGAAATATAGGTAGGTACCACCTACACAAATAATATTATGTACAGAGACTTCCCACAAATTATAAGAAACAGTGACTACATAATATTCCTGCTGCATTGTTTAAATGTAACAGATAGGTTAAATAAGAGGTTAGTAAAATAAGTAAATATATAATAAACATTGATAAGACTAAGTATACAAATAATAAGTTAAATACAGACAAATATACTTTGTGAAACCTCTTTGAATTGAAACAAGTACCGAAGTAGGCATCCATTATTATCATTCATCTAAGTGAAAATTAATTCTAATCAATTCAATGAGTTTCCACAGAGGCCAATTAAACAGTAACCTACCTTCTCGAGGTCGCTTGGATTGACGATAATCGCCGTCGTCCGCGCTGCGTTTTCTAACGTTGGTTTGTGGCGAAGATTTTGCATTTTCTCGCGTAGCTTCCATCATTTCGCAATCGGTCACCATTTCTGTATTCTCCACATAACGTTTCGGGTTATGGAATCCGTAGTAACAATTCGTAGATATGTGTATATTCGGACATTGTCCCATTAATTGATTGGCATCAGAGCAAATTGGAGTAGGTCGCATTGCATCAAAATTATTTCTGGCGTCCTGCATGTTATACAAATCGAAACCGCTGGCCGGCATGTTGTCAGGTTCCTTATTTCAGTACACGACTAATTCAGAAGATAGTTGTACGTTGCAAATTCTTCTTTTGAAGTAATGATTTTAAGCAATGTAACTAAAACTGTGCAATGAAATTAAATAGCTTCCTTTTAAATAAAAACGAAAAGGCGTGGCGTTATCATGAGCTGTGGCTGTGACGGACGGTCGCGCACACAGAGTACTCTTTGGTACTTGCTTTTGTCGCGCATAGATGAGTGAGTGAGATCAAAGAGTATATAATCACTACGTTTTAAGAGTCGGAACTCTCATACAAAAACAAAACCACGATTGTAGTATGAATTCAGTGTCTTTTTGGTGCCAATATCAAGAAACGAACTGCACAGACTAAACAGGGCCGAAAAAGTCACATTGACAAGTAGTGTTGTTAGGAACAGTCGATATTATCGATATTGTAACGCATAGTGTTGTGCTTTTTTATCGATATATTGTCAAAAAACGGCACGTAGTGGTGCGCTTTTTATTAATTAAATGATCGAATTAAAGAAAAAAAAAGTTGTTTTTCTTAATATAATTTATTTTCATGTCATGGATCTGTTTTTCTTTACATAGGTAAATACAGTTTCACGTTACACAAGTATTGTATTGTAGTATTGTATTGTCCGTTTTGCACTGCACGCACTTGTGGAAGGCTGTGCATGTAAATATTCCACACTGGGCAACTCCAAAGCTGAACCTGAAACAAAGTTAAATTTAGCCAGTAGCTTACACTAACTAATGCAAGATAAAATAAAATTGGTACGCACAATCCAATTTTTGTCATATTGCAGGTCAATGACCTATGTTTACCTAGACAACTTTCTTACAATTTCTTGCCTTATTGTCAAATATGTCTTTACTTGTCAAATGAATGAAATGAAATGTAAGGTGATCTTGGAAGTTGACAATACATAATTTTGTATACCTCTGATAAACAATCTACTTGCCATGCCAAATGTAATGAAATTAATTCTGTAGTTTTACCCGATTCTGGTGAAGCCAAAAGGAGGATTATATTTTGACCTGTATGTATGCATATCCATTTCTATCTCCTCTAACTACTAAGCAGCTCAACCTATTTTTAACCCCTAACGCAAAAAGAGGAGTGTTATTACATGAGTGTACCATAAACACAGACAATACAGAAAAATGGTCAAGTGCGAGTTGGACTCGTACATTAAAGGTTCGTAAACAGTTCAATAAAAGTTTTTCTGAAAATTCTTCTAATATAAGTTTTTTTTTTGCTGACTGTACTATATGCCCTGGTTACCAAAGTACTCGTCAAGACGACAAACGAGTCCAAACTCGATGCAGTTGTGTTGAAGATCACAGTGTTCCTATGGTCACCGCTAGCTTTATCATCAGATCAACTCTAAAATTCTAAATTATGCTATAAGGTATAGATTTTTATCAGTGTTAGCTTACCTGTTGTATTGTCAGTTTTACACTGCGCACCACTTGTAGAAGGCTGTGCATGTAAATATTCCACACTGGGCAACTGCCAAAGCTGAACCTGAAACAAAGTTTAATTTAGCCAGAAGCTTCCACTAACTTATACAGGTGAAATATAATTAGTGTGTATAGCCATTTTTCTGTCTATTACTAATGCTCTGACGGCAACTATACTATACACTCAAAATACCTAGCATTATTATTGATGACAGCAAATTAATTTATTTATATATTGTATTTAGCAAAAAAAGGGTGCATGTGTATTGATGGTATTTATTAGGGTTATGATTTTATGGGGGCGACATGAAAAACAGCGCCTGTTAGCCAAGGGACTTTGTTCTGCAAGGTGCAGGCATAAGCTGAGTCGCTTTCCCTTTTGATAGTTTGATTGTACTTATTATTTGTTATGTCCTATGAAATTTGTTTCAAACATTAAATCAATATCTTTTATTATTTTATTATTATTATTATAAGATGCAGTAAGTAATGTTGCAATAGAGATAAATTGAGCATGAAAATAATTTTGTATTACCAATTTGAAGTCAACCTGTTATTGTTACATATTTGATGCAAAATTTTCAACTCTTTTTCTTAAAAAGACATGTCATGATCATTTTATCTTTCAATGCTAAAAAAATGAAATATAGGTTGGTACCACCTACACAAATATTTTCAGAGACTTCCCACAAATTATAAGAAACAGTGACTTAATATTCCTGCTGCATTGTTTAAATGTAACAGTAGGTTAAATAAAGGTTATAAAATAACAAATATTATAACATTGATAAGTAAGTATACAAATAATAAGTTAAATAGAGGAAATATACTTTGTGAAACATTTTGTTTTCACAATGTACCGAAGTAGGCATCCATTTTATCATTCATCAAGTGAATTAATTCTTATTAATGAGGACAGGCCAATGAAAAGTAACCTACCTTCTCGAGTCCTGGATTGAATAATCGCCGTCTTCCGCGCTGAAAAGTTAATGTTTGTGGCGAAGATTTTGCATTTTCTCGCGTAGCTTCCATCATTTCGCAATCGGTCACCATTTCTGTATTCTCCACATAACGTTTCGGGTTATGGAATCCGTAGTAACAATTCGTAGATATGTGTATATTCGGACATTGTCCCATTAATTGATTGGCATCAGAGCAAATTGGAGTAGGTCGCATTGCATCAAAATTATTTCTGGCGTCCTGCATGTAAATACAAATCGAAACCGCTGGTCAGCATGTTTCAGGTTCCTTATTTCAGTACACGACTAATTCAGAAGATAGTTGTACGTTGCAAATTCTTCTTTTTAAGTAATGATTTTAAGCAATGTAACTAAAACTGTGCAATGAAATTAAATAGCTTAAGTTAAATAAAAACGAAAACACAGATCATGTGACGGACGGTCGCGCACACAGAGTAAGTACTCTTTGGTACCTACTTGCTTTTGTCGCGCATAGATGAGTGAGTGAGATGAGAGCTATCGTTTTTTGTATTTCTAGATGGCGCCACTGTTGCGTGAGGTTTTTAAGTGTGGCTTTCAAAGTCTGTTATTACGGGCGTGAAAACAAAGTTTAGATTAGATTAAAACCATATTTAATACACCTTAAAACCGTACCATAAAAATATCGAGTAACGACAGTGTTGCGTAGCCCCGTTTTGTTCGGAAAAAAGGGAGGACAAAAGTTTCCGAAAGACAAAACTGTCTCAAAACACAGACATTCACTGCCCCGTAACGCATAATTGCCATAATTAATTTCAGGTAATGCAAAATATTCACAAAATCATTCTAATTATAAATAAACCCGCGTAGCTCAGCCAAAAACTATGAGATTTGACATTTCGGAGACCTTACGCTACACTAGCGCCCTTAGTGGCGAATTCATTCATACGCGATAGCCCTCATTGCTAAGGGTCAATTCAATTCAATTTTTGGGATTATAATGGCCCCATCGAACGATGCGATGATTCCGCGAATGTCGAGGTTGGATAAGACACTGCCAGTCGACTTCAGCACAGAGTACCTTTTTACTTGCCCCTAAAAAATGATGCCCCAACAGAACATCATTTTTTATAATTTTTTGTAAAAGGTGTTGCAATAAATAAATACTGAATACTTCAGGTCAAGTACGGTAGAGCTGTCCTTGTTCGGTAGAATACCAGCCACAACCAGTGTAGTACTATTAGTTATTCTGTGCCACAACCAATCTAAAACAAAAAGTTGATTATAACCACCTGCCTGCTGAGGGTCTTCTCGAACGATTCAAAAATGTCAGCTGTCACTGTCAAGTTGAGTAAATGACATGACATTACCCTATCTGGATCCGCAGGGCTTCTACGACATTCGAAGTTCGTATCGTACCGTCTCGCCCGATACTTATATTATTTAATACGGAAGTGAGAGGGACGGTACGATATAAACTTCGATTTGCGAATTTCGTAGTAGCCCTGCCGGACGGACTGTGACTGTCTGGTCTGACTGACTGACTGATCTGAATATCTGCCAAGTCTATCATGCGCTTGTTGAAAAATAATAATTAACCAAGTGTTTTGATAATTCTCCTTCAAATTACTTTCATAAAATACTGCATACCATGTAGTATAATATGTATTTTAGTGTCTTTGAAGCGCTCGTGTAGATTTACTGATAACCTATTAGATATAAGATAGAAATACGAAAATGGTTATGTTGTCTTCGTTTACTGTTAAATCCTTTTATAGAAAACTTGGTAGGCAGTATACAGAATTGAAGCATCTGCACACAATATGTACTGGAAGTTCACGTCCTTTGCGGTACGACGTCAAGATTTGGCCGACTGAAACTAAAAAGTTATCAAGATGTTTTGGCACTTCGTATTATTTCTATGATAAAAGTGAACCGAAAAAAGATGCAGTGCAGTTACAAAAAGAAGTTCAAAATCAGAAGTCTGTTAAAATAGAGACACAGAAGGCGCCAAGTGGTATAACTGTTAAGGCTGAAACAGATGAGGACAATGTTGTTACCAAAGTCACCATCCAGAAGAGCGAGGCCCCAGCACCGAAGGCGGTGCCGCCCGGTAAATACAAATCTCGTTTATTATACTAGTTGATCTATGGAGCACCATGCAAAGTAAAGCTATCATGACTCAATAATTTTAGTACAATTTCAATGCAAAATAAAAGCAAGACTAAATTCACATTTGTGTCCACAGCACACACACTGCAAACATTTTATGCCTGTATTGAAGGCAGATGAATAACAGCCACACAGCATTATAAATACTATGCAAACTTACAAAAAGTAATTAAATCCAATGAACTTAACATAATGTGGATAAATTATTTTTTTATCTTATTGTTCCAGTTAAGAAAAGGCTTCTAATAGATTTCTCAGCATCATATACTGAACGAAACTTTATTACTCCAATGAGAGCAATGACGGAGTACCTGTTGAAGCAAAGTGACTTGGAGACCTTACCCAAGGTTTTGAGGAGATCACCATATGAAGCCGAACCTCCAATTACTGTGTACTATCGTAAGGATGTTGAAGCCAAGGCTATTGAGGTATATTACTGATATAAATTATACTAGCCTTTAACTGACATTAATCATACTCAGTTTTTATGGATAAAATTAAATAAAACATTATCATAAATTTGATTCTAAGCTACCAAACTGAGTTCTGTAAAATTAACATGTTAATAATTGACAACTGGGCCCAATCACATAACAAACTACAAGCTGATAGTATTAGTGAATTTCAATACAAAATCGCTATTAAACTATTTACTCATACTTTGTTACGCAATAGGGGCCAGGTGGTGGAGTCCAAAAATCCCAAAATGAGTGTGACATAATTTATTAAACAAGCCTATTAGTTTCATAACTGTAAACTTATTTATTCTATTCAGGTTTGGGGTTCAAAAGAGTCACTTGACAAAGAGCTTTTGAGAAGAGAATTAGACAGGAGAAGATATGAACAAGGTTTGTAATAATTTGCATATAGATTGCTTAAGGCATCATCAATGGAATGGAGCGGCTGTTTTTAGGGTTCCGGAGCCTAAATGGCAAAAATGGAACCCTTATAGTTTCGCCATGTCTGTCTGTCTGTCTGTCTGTCCGCGGCTTTGCTCAGGGACTTTCAAGGAAAACTATAAAGGCTAAGTTTGCTTGAGAATTATTAGTAGTTTATGAGTAAATAACAGCCTAAGGTATAAAATATACCTAAACTTGGAAGATTCCGTATAAAATACGAAATCCTTAGAAAAATATTAAGTACTTAATTTTATCGTAATGGCAACGGAACCCTGTTTTGGGCGTGCCCGACACGCTCTTGGCTGTTTTTTTATCAAATACCTGGCAAACAAGCAGGCGCGGGTCACCTGAGGTGCACATATAGTAACATGTGTCTATGGTCAAATATCATGTTCAAACACACATGATATTTGAGCATCTAGGTGCCCCCTCATATTTGACGCTGATTGTCCTCTAAGAAGTTGCCACTTGTATTGTTGTACAGTTACTCACCATTAACAGCTGTCTAGATGCTCATAAACATCTGAGCATGACAGACCCCTGATGTATTGACTGTATTGTCAACCACATAATCTGCCCATTTTCTGGAATGTCCCTTATTCACCTTCTACAACACCCAAAGGGATAAGATGGGAGGAACTATTCTTTGGAAATGCTGACCTAGACTGACTAATGTTTCGAAAATATAAACTGAGACATGGATGCACAGAAAAACCAGAAAAAGAGACCAGCTGGGAATCTAACCCAGGTCCTCAGCATTCCGTGCTGCATGCCATACCTCTACACTACCACTGGACAGGAGTACAGAAACGAATTTCTCCTATACACACATATCTCAGGTTGCTTTATTCTACTACACTACTTAAGCAGCAGCACTAGCAACATCTATGTTTTGCTCACTTCGTGAGATTTTACATTCTTTCGGAACTAACCGCTCACCCAGATAAGAGATGCCGCTACTAAGCAATCAAATTATGATTGGTTATTTGGAGTGTTACTAATGTTTATAATGGTGACTGTACTCACTCGGTGTGTTTTGACATGCCACATAAGCTATTTGACCAAACAAATTTTTGTTTAAGATTACATTTGTTTGCCTATTTCTGTTAAACAGATGTCTTTACTGTCAAAAGACGGTTAAGGAATTACAGAAGAGAAATGAGTCATAAGAAAGAAGCTGAAGCAGAGGAGTCTGGTTTAAAAACTAGATCTGGCAGAGTGGTTCTTACTGCTATAGGAATGTGAGTACATCTATTTAAAAAAAAACAGCTCACCCACAAAGGAACAATGTATTTTTAAAATGATTGAACTGGTATTGTTTATTTTTACATAATTGGTTTTCAGAAATGGATGCAACTTTCTCTTCAAACTCTGTGCATGGTGCTACACTGGTTCTCACAGTTTGTTTTCTGAATGCATTCATTCCCTCGCTGATACTGTGAACCAACTAATCTTAGCCTATGGCATACATAAATCTGTTCAGGTATGTCATTAGGAAATAAAAAATTAAGAAATATTTAATGAAGTACTTACATTTTATTAAAGACATGTCTAGGTGTTTTGCCTAGAGTGCAAATGAAACGAGGGCGCGACTTTCCTCATAACTGTCAAATTTTGGACGTAAAATACTTGAACATGGCAACAGTAGGTACCTATCTATGTAAAATATTAGTACCTTTTCCACCCGCTTTCTAATGGTTTATGTCTAGGTAAATTTTAGGACAGTGTTTTTCAAACTTTTTCAGGACGCGACCCCCTTGGTTTGAAAAATATTTGGCGATTTCCTGTCTACCTCCACCTACAGTTATTGGTATTATCCTACATTGGTAATAGGTATAGTGATGTAGCATATTTTTGCATACTCGCATTCGCAAAATTTCTGCGAATATGATTATCAGAAAAAAATACAATTATTAGATAATAGATAGGTTAATAAAATCAAAATACATTCATTTCTTATGTTTTTTATACAAGAAAAAATAACTTAACCTCGTAATCACATTATCTATCAGTCTTCACTTAATCATTTGGTATTATTTATTTATTTACTTTGCGATGCGTTCGTGTAAACTCGGTAATTCTCGGAACAAAATACAAACGGAACGCACTTCGTTCGAACGAGACTGCCATAGACAATTTGGCGCCAAAACGAAAAACTAAATATTCGCATTCGCGAATGTCGGTAGCAGATATTCGCATTCGCGTTCGCGAATGTTTAAAAAATGACATTTGTTGCATCACTAATACAAACATTAAATATTCATACGCAAAAACAGTGAGAGTATTTTAAAGATACCGCGACCGTCGCGACCCACAGTTTGAAAAACACTGGTCTAGGACAAGAACCACTATGTTATCTATGTTATGTCTATGTCATACTACTTCATCAATGGTTGCTGCAGTTTGCAATAAGAATAGAAACTTGATGACTACAAATACACAAAAGTTCTTGATTGGTTAATTATAAGTAGTTACAGAACTTAATGTATCTAGCTAATAATCACTATTTTTTTGATTTCCAGATGGCTGACCCAGACCACCCATATGGTTACACAAACATGAGATATGTCTCTTCCTTGATCTCAGGAGTGGGAATATTCTGTGTTGGCAGTGGACTGTCTTTTTATCACGGTGTAACTGGAATATTGGATCCCCAGCCATTGCACGACTTTTACTGGGTAATGAAATTTGATAAACAGTTATAATATAATGATTGCAATCTTTTGATCGGTATGTCGCAATCAAAGCTAGTCATAATCTTTAGTCAAGACACATACAAACCTCGGCCAGAACAGGGACTCGTTTTATTCGTACTACTTATTCGTCTACCCCAAACTCATCCATCAATCCCTTACTTCATGGCCTCTGCAGTAATGTACTATTTCCCAAAAAGTAGGTACAGTCACCACCAATAATATCTGCCACAGCAGAGCGTGCAAAAATATCTGACACGTCCTTCCGGCTCTAGAAATAAAGTCGTATCAGATATTTATGCACGATTTGTTGTGTCAGATATTGGTGCTGGTGACTGTAGTTTTGCTAAACGCACATTAACCCAAAATTTCCGTTACCGGTTCGCTACAACCAAATATCGTAATACCATCTTTTTAGTATGTCGTCGCAATGTCAAAACAGATGAGTTCTAAAATGTCAAAAATTTCCGTATAACAAAATGTCACAATTACCTATTACACATTATATCAGATATCCAAAATATATAATTGGTAAAAAGAACAACTTCAAATATCGAATAATTATTAAGAATAACATAAATAATAATAAATAAATATCACGGAACAATTCACACCAATTGACCTAGTCCCAAAGTAAGCTTAGCAAAGCTTGTGTTATGGGTACTAAGCAACAGATAAATATAATTATATAGATAGATACATACTTAAATACATAGTAAACACCCAAGACCCGAGAACAAACATTCGTATTTTTCATACAAATATCTGCCCCGACACGGGAATCGAACCCGGGACCTCATCCTTCGTAGTCAGGTTCTCTAACCACTAGGCCATCTGGTCGTCTTAAGAATGAAGGTGAAAAGTGAAAATGTATTAGTTTCATAATTAACAAAATTGAAAAATACCTTTAATTGGCCCAAAGATCAAAATGACTGTCTCATAATACCTAAAATTTGGACTGGGTACCTACTAAATTTTCGATCGTATTTATGATAAAAAATAGTAACAAAATAAAATTGGATGAAGTCCAAGTTGATAATTAATTTAGTTATCATCAAGTTGATAAGTAGTTTATATATTCATCGCTATATTTATGAAAAACAGTGATTTCGAAATATAGTCATTGTTCCATAGCAGCTCAGTACGAGTTTTAGGTATTTTGAGAATACAGAATATTCATGACAAGCACATTAAGGTCGAGGGTTGGGATGAAAAATATTTTTCATCACACTTGCTCGTAAACAGTGTCGTAACATGCAGGCTACCTTAGTTGCAACCCCCCAAATAAAACCCTCGACCTTAATGTGCTTGTCATGAAACCCGTGGTCGGTAAATGAGTCATTGCGCGTACAAATTTTCTTGCCATGAAGCCCAAGGTCGGTAAATGAGTCAGTGCCCGTACTGATGGCGCTGCGCCGTGCCGCGTGCGCGCGCTGCTGCAGGACTACATGGACCACCACATGCACACGCACGTTGCGGCGCATGCCGAGGGAGGTAGAGGGCGACGTTGCCAAGAGCACAGCCTAAGGTATCGCCAATATTTGGAAGAATTATATTTTTTCTTTTACAAATATAAAATTTTACTTGCAAATGTGATGAAAAACATTGTATGTCGCACGGGCGGTACTAGAATTACGAACATCGACTCATTAAAGCCCTCAGTCTTCGACTTCGGGCTTCTAATAGACTCTCGTTCGTAATTCCTTATTTACCGCCCTTAAGACACAATGTACTATTTCATCACACTTGCTCGTAAACAGTGTCGTAACATGCAGGCTACCTTGGTTGCAACCCCCCTAATAAAACCCTCGACCTTAATGTGCTTGTCATGAAACCCGTGGTCGGTAAATGAGTCATTGCCCGTACTAATTTTGTTGTCATGAAGCTCAAGGTCGGTAAATGAGTGTGACACTGCATGGCGTGCAGGAGCGCGGCGCGCGCAGGTCGGGCACATGCTGTGGGGGAAGGGGGGCGCGGAGCTGGCGCTGCCAAAGCGGTATTGGCAATTATTGAAAATATACTAGTTTTTATTTTACAAATATACAATTTTACTCGCAATTGTGATGAAAAACATTGTATGTCGCACGGGCGGTACTAGAATTACGAACATCGACTCATTAAAGCCCTCAGTCTTCGACTTCGGGCTTCTAATAGACTCTCCTTCGTAATTCCTTGTTTACCGCCCTTAAGACACAATATACTATTAACTTTATTTCAACAAACATAAATGAGAATTGTTCATTTTAATCTTGAGACATTTTTGTATTAACTTTAATTTTAATAACAGTCTTCAAGAATACGGTGTTTTATGAGTAAGAAGTAGGTTTAAGTCATTACAAATTTTAGACATTTTGAAATCTGTTTTGATATTGCAGCGTACTAGGAACTTGGTATTAAATTAATGACATTTGGTTGTATAATTTCCACATTTGTGACACAGCTCTTTTGAAAAAGTGTACCTGCCTTGTGGAAAACTGGACCATCTAAGAAAGTGCACTTTTTGAATCTTCCGAGACAGAGATCTTTCTGTTATTCTATTAGCGAAAGTGCACATTCAGGGCGTAGGTTTCACGAGCCTAAGAAGCCTTCTAACTAGTGTGCATTGCGTAGGAAACATGAACGAGCACCCATGAGGCTGACATGATCACCTGGAGTGTTCAGTCTCAAAAAAAGAGAAAAAAAAAACTAGTGTGCGTCGAGCGCCTTCGCAGCCCAATGGACAAAGACAGAATCGCGCGTAGTGGCCGAGCCGTGAATAGGTTTTTTTTTGTTTAGGCTTACTTCGTGCTTGGTGGAGCAGTAGTGTCGGAAGGTGCGACGCTGATGGTAGCGTTGAATGCAGTCCGAAAAGGCGCGAAGGAAGCTGACACGCCGTTATATGAATATAGTATGTTAATACATCTTATATCTTTAAACAAACAATTTTTTTATATTTATTATCTTATCTTATGGGAAAACGCTTGGTTTCGATTTTTATTGTTTCTTTTTCGTGTAATTTTCTCAATAAGTTTTTTGATTATTTAGTAATGCGTAGCTCCGACCCATCCGTGAATGTGGTTCTAATGGAAGACACAGCGGCGGTCGCGGGCGTTGTCGTGGCCGCTTCCTGTATGGCAATGTCCCAATATACTGGCAACCCACTCTTCGATGCCGTAGGCAGTATACTGGTGGGCACGCTGCTTGGCGGAGTCGCTTCCTTCATCATTCTCAGCAACGTTGGCGCATTGGTTGGCAGGTAAATGATTATAAGGTTTAACAAAAGGGGCTTTGCTTGAACAATTTGTTTGCCTGGAGGTAAAGGAGAAACCGAGCTGTTGTTTCCTAGTGGTTTGACCTATGGCCTCTCAAGCAAAGGGTTCAAGTCCAGGCTTGCACCTCTTGAGCTTATCAAATTCATGTGTGAAATTACATTTGACATATACCACGAACTTTAAGGTGAAAGAAAACATCGTCTTAGGGATCCTGCACAAACCTGCGAAAGGCCCGCGTGGAAGCTACAGCCTAAGCACTCTCATTCTAAGCAGTTATGCCCTCTTAATTATGGCCTGCAGTGGGACATGTTATATAGGCTGGGATGATGATGATAAGAGGAGACACATCCGATCCGGGTGTTACAGACGCGAACCTGATATTTTGACTTGACTTTGACTTGAACTGTTCTCTTAGTACCCTTTCAGAATCAGTCCATATTTTTTGTTGGTATCTATGTTTTGTTCGCGACTGACTTTAGTTCATAAAAAATGGTCGCTGAGGACGTTATTAGGGTTTTAATAGTAATTAGTATCGATTGATTTTTAGATCTATTCCACAAGAGCAATTAGATGAAATAAACAGCGTCTTAGAAAGAGACTTTATGATACGAGCCATTCATGACGTCAAGGGTATAGACATGGGAAGTAATCTAATAAGATATAAGGTAATTATTGTTTTACTTTTTAAATTGTATGTTTCCTTAGATTTATTAGTTTTTTATTTTATTTAATATGTAATCATTTTCAGGCTGAAGTAGATTTTGATGGCAGAGCTCTCACAAGATCTTATTTGGAAAAACATGACTTGAATGCTTTATTGGAGGTAAGTTAAAAATACTCAACCTAATTACCATCCGTTATTTTACACAATGAATAATAACAAGCTACTTTGGTCTTAAAATCGTTATTATTGTATTCTATCGTAGGCGTCGTCCTCGCTTTGCTTCAGGCGTGATTGTGGCCAAACGCAAGCCTATATTGTATAAAAACCGACCAAGAGCGTGTCGGTCACGCCCAAAATAGGGTTCCTTAGCCATTACGAAAAAATTAAGTAATATTTTTCGGAGGATTTCGTATTTTACGCGGAATCTTTCAAGTTTAGGTATATTTTATACCTTAGACTGCTATTTAAGAGTAAAACTACTAATAATTCTCAAGCAAACTTAGCCGTCATAGTTTTCCTTGACAGTTTGATATACTGACTACCATCCTGAAATTTTTCAAATTTTTCCACCCACCGGTTTAGATTTTAGAGGGACGCTCGATTTTAATGAAAATTTGCACTTTAAAGTTGAATATTTCGCAAACAAATCACTGAATCGAAAAATCCTATCCAACCCCACACTATAGGGTTGGATGAGAAAAAAAAATCCCCCCCACTTTACGTATATGGGAGGTACCCTAAAAAAAATATTTTTTATTTTTTGTTGTACCATTTTGTCGGCATAGTTTACATATATATCCATGCAAAATTACAGCTTTCTAGCATTGATAGTCCCTGAGCAAAGCCGCGGACGGACGGACAGACAGACAGACAGACATGGCGAAACTATAAGGGTTCCGTTTTTGCCATTTTGGCTCCAGGACCCTAAAAAAGATTGATGAAAAAATAAATATGAATGTTTCAGGATATGAAAAAAATACAAACAATTGACGATGTCGAAGCATTCCTGCTGAAACATGGTGAAAATATTGTAGATATGTTGGGCGGAGAAATAGACAGAATAGAATTGAAATTAAGGGTAAGAAATCATCTATAGAAATGGTATATTTTATATATATGATACAATTCGAATCTCGGCCGGGGCAGATATTTGTATGAATAATACGAATGTTTGTTCTCGGGTCTTGTATGTTTTATATGTATTTAAGTATGTATTTATCTATATTGTAAGTATGTTTATCCGCTGCCTAGTGGCCATAGTACAAGCTTTGCATAGTTTGGGACTAGGTCAATTGTTGTGAAGTGTCCCATGATATTTATTTATTTTATTTATTTAATTCAAATTAGGTACTCAAGTGAAATTATTTTTGTTTTCAGAAAAAGTTTCCTCAAATCCGGCACTGTGACTTAGAGATTCTTTAAATAGGTGGTTATAATCTGTGGTAAATCAGTGGAATGGAATATAATTAATGCTAAGTTATTCCATGGAGTAAATATGGTGAATACACAATGTCCTATATTGTGATGTGATACTCGTAGCTATCTCGGATAAATGAAAAATGCTTGTAATCAGAAAAGCTGAGGGCACACTGGAGGGAGTTACATGTTAAAGACCTTCTTAAAACATTACTTTGGTCTTTTCCTAAAACATCAACATTATGAAGAATGTTAACAAATAACAATCTATTTTTCGAGACATTACTTTCCCAAAGTATCTGTTTCCTTAATAATCAATCTCCGAAATTAAATTAAACTGAAAACTTCAATTTCCCAGCAGGGTAAACTATGGCACTTTAATAGCAATCATTGGCACCTAGGACTTTGCATATTCTCACCCTAGTTGCAGTAATGAGAGTGATGCTTACAGTCGTTTAATGAGTGCCATCGGTAAGGGCAATTACCTCAAATACTACCGTAAATGTCAATTTGTGCAGTGCAAAATGCGGCATTTTACTTTTGCTACACTTGGGTCTACTATTCGGTTATTATGGTAATGGATTCTTTGGGATTTTCTAGAATTTAGACATCACAGAAAAGGAAATTTTTATTTTAGGAGACCATTTTGCCGAAACCTAACTAACTTCTTCACCGCCAAAAGCAAACTGAAGTGTCTTGCTCTGTACGCCACAGAAAAACCAGCGACAAATCAACTTGATTTTTAATTCCATTGCAGAAGGATTAATTTCGAGTTGAATGTTGGTCATAATATATAAATGCCCTTGGCGAGTGAGGCATTCCATTTGCTGTCACGATTAGATGACTGGGGCGGTGAAGAGTTTAAAATAAATAGCCTTTCGACTATTTTTGTTAACTTAGATATATGTGTAACACAGCTACAGAGTCACTCACTTTCTTTGCTGTTAGGATACTTCAGGTGTCCTTGGCCCAAAAAAATTTACTTGTAAATATTGTTATACTTATCATATTTTGTTAAGTATATGCAGCTAAGAGTCAAATATAAATTGATAAAAGAGCAAGTAAAGATCATTCCCCAGTTAATTTGTGTCTTTTTATTGTATACTTAATTCGATACACTTGAACCTTTTTCATTCGAATTTATTTTTCAGTTAAGTGTACTAGATACCGAACTAGATATTCATTATAGTAATTAAGGTAAGGATAATTGCTGATATAATGCCTATAACCTGGCCGGGGATTTTCTCGACAGTTTAGTAAAGTTTGCAACAAAATCCGTTCAGCCGTTCTCACGTGATGCGCGGTCAAATAAACGACAAACAGACAAAAATTCTAAAAACTGTTCGAGCGTGTTCTGTTCTGTTATCGATTCTAAGTATCCCCAGCCAACTTTTTTTCGGATATCTTCCATGTACAGACTTTCGATCCTCTTTAGCTTTATTATATGTATAGATGTATGGATTGTAAGCCCAATCAAGTATGTTGAGTGAAACTAGTTTTGATTATTGAAAGATTAAATAAACGGTAAGTGATTTCCGCCTAGCCCTGGGACCATACTGGACTAGAGTTGCAGCCGACAGAGTCCAATGGAGGCAGTTGGAGGAGGCGTATGTCAAAAGACACACTGAACTGATTTTATGATAACATACACAAAAATAGAAAACTGCCAGTTCGGAACAAGAAAGGCTATATATTATTATTATTATTATACAAGTTCATCAGTAAAACTAGTGTATTATTATTATTATAATTTAATTCGTACAAAATATAATAATTCCTTTTAACTTACACGCTTTCCTGTGACACTATAAAAACAATACACACGACAATGAAATAAACTGTTGAACAAACAAATGCCGAACAAAACCGTGAGGATGAATTCATTTATTCACAGAAGTAACAAGTGCTACTTACTCAAAATTTAAAAGATATCAAATTGTCTTTATTTATAAAAAATTTAGACTATAAGCATCACCGCTTTGATCGGGCATATTTTTTACACAGCAGTTTTATAGAATGCTATAAAGTGCATTGCATATTGCATTAGGTAGGTACCTAAATCTAAACATTATTAAATTACTTGATGTGAAAATAGAAAATATTAAAATGCAATTGAGTGGAATCATAAGGCTACACGCGCCGATTATCACAGCTCACGGTTACATAATATATTAATTTGTTAAATATAACAACAACAAAGAATTATGCAATTGCATTGATGCAATTTAATCACGCGAATGAATCAGGGACCCACGAGACATGAACAATATTCTTAAGGGACTTATTAATTTCAAAGAAACTATCTTACTACATATATCCCGCGACTCACACGGCAGGTCTAGTCTGCGGCAGGCACATGTTATAATGAGCAGTTTTGTTCCAGAAGTCTGATTTCTTCCATCCGCACCAGCCCTTACTAATAACTGTGGACAGGTCATCAGCTCCGGTGTAGTGAGGGTCCAATATGAGATATCGAGTCTCATTTGTGTCCGCATTAAACTCCACACCCAGAATTGTATGAGCTAAAACACCCCCACCTGTAAAGGACGATACACGTTTTTTATACTTCATTGCTTGGGCATATATGCCTTACACAATCAGATTTAATAGCTGCAGTACTTACCGATCATGATAGGACTGCCATGTTTTCGGAAATGATGCATCAACTCCGGGGTATAGCTCTGCATTTCCGCGCCAGTGTTTGCAAAAATAATCCTCGATTGTACACCAATTAGAGTTTCTAAGCAAAATGAGACCTCTGTCGATCCTATCCATTGCTTAGAACCTATGAAAGACGACGGCTTATCTCCAATATCAACAAGGCACTGTTGTATTTCTCGGTGGGTTGGTGCATCTACTGTTGAATATCCTTGATACCTAAAATAAATTCAACGATCACACACACACAACACACAAACATCACGCCTGTATTCCCAAATGGGATAGGCAGAGCACATGAAACGTTACCGCTTAGTCGCCTCTTACGACATCCACGGAAGAAATGGACAGGTGTAATTCTAACCCGATCAACGATCATATACTCGTAACAGTCATTTACAAGAAGAAAATGTTTTTCGTCTCATATAAATAGTATAAGCGAGAGCTAGACCTTATTTATTTAGTTAGAAATATTTAGATACTAGCCTGTTGCCCACGACTCCGTCCGCGTAGAATTTGGTTATGGTTTTATTATATATAAAAACTATCCTATGTCCTTCCCCGGGACTCGAAACTATCTGTATACCGAATTTCATCTAAATTGATTCAGTGGTTTAGACGTGATGAAATAACAAACAAACAGACTTTCGCATTTATAATATTAGTGGGAAGTGAGATCCATTGGTCCAGTTATTTATTCAAGCTTTGGAGTTCTAAAATACCTAAATAATAAAAATATCATGGAGCACTTGACCCCAATTGAACTGGTCCCAAAGAAAGCAAAGCTTGTGTTAGGACTAGGCAACAGATAAAAATTTAAAATAGACTGAGCGGCAAAAATTCTGGCCTTCAAATGTATACAGAAACAAGTAATTTAATTTTGTATGGAGAGTGGGCCAAATTTTGTGCTGCTGAGTATAGATTTAATACCTACTTAAAATACATGCTAGACATCCTAGACTCGAGAACAAACATTCCTATTTTTCATACAAATATCTCTCTTATCTCGTAGTCATGTTCTTTGACCATTGGGCTATGGTGAACTTGTAAGGTAGACCACGGGTAAGAAAGGATCGTCTAACGATTTTCTACACTCTAAGCCTATTTTATTGTGGCAAAGTTGTAAGATGATTCGTTTTAATATACTAGTTTTGATTTAAAGCTTAAAGGATATTAATTTGCTCTGCTTACCTAAACCACGAGAAGATAGTTTGCATTGAGCGGTAAGCGCAACCCCAACCGTCATCGTTAAAGTTGTCCTGCATATAGTGGTAGTAACCATATCTCCCGCGTACCAATGCTGTGCTTACGTCGCCCTTATTCGGCTGTGGAGGTATAGCTTCATGCGGGTTCAACAATCTCCCTCCAGTGTTCTCTACATATTCATTTGTCCTTCGGAATATAGGTCGGTCTATGGGAAGGCCTAACTGTTCGTGCAATGTTCGTCTTTCTTTCTCTGTAATAATAAAAAAGCTGTTTTAGTCTAGTGGATCTCCCAAATAGATCTCGTAGGTTCAAACCCCTGTCGCGGTCTTGTAAGTACCTATGAGCTTTTCGGAATTCATGGGCGAAATTAAATTTAAAATATTGCCACTAGCTTTACGATGAAGGAAATCTTAATGAGGAAATCTGGACACTGAAAGGAAGCCTGGGCCTAGCAGTGAGATTTTTTTCACCAGTATCGGGAACATTTGCAAATTGGCCTGGCTCGACACTGAGGGTACATATACACGTACATGAATAGGTTAGGTAGCCAACCATGAACCAACCGTTTCAACATCCAGCCTTTCTTAGAAAATATTTGCCAACATGAGTTCAAAAATTATTACAATCATTGAATTTCTATAAGTTTTTTAAAGTTAAAATGATACTTACCCATGCTCTCATCAGGGATACCTTTCGGGATAACTCGCGTTACAAAATGGCCTAGTTCTTGAGGCATGAAATGGAAAATTTGTGGTAAACGTAGACCGGCTCCGTCCCCTATACCCTCCTGACCTGTAAGGAAGAACTACTATAGTAAACTTTAGTGTAGCCAATATTAAAAAAAAACCGGACAAGAGCGTGTCCGACACGCCCAAAATAGGGTTCCGTAGCCATTACAAAAAAAAGTAATATTTTTCTAAGGATTTCGTATTTTATACGGAATCTTCCAAGTTTAGGAATATTTTATACCTTAGGCTGCTATTTACTCTTAAACTACTTATATTTTTCAAGCAAATTTAGCCGTTATAATTTTCCTTGAAAGTTTGATATACTTACTACCATTCTGAATTTTTTCAAATTTTTCCACCCACCGGTTTAGATTTTAGAGGGGGGGGGGACTCGATTTTAATGAAAATTTGCACTTTAAAGTTGAATATTTTGCAAACAAATCAATGAATCGAAAAATCGTTTTAGCATCCCCTAATGGTTTTAAAATACCTATCCAACGGTACCCCACACTACAAGGTTGGATGAGAAAAAAAAATCATCCCGACTTTACGTCTACGGGAGGTAAACTAAAAAAATATTGTACCATTTTATCGGCATAGTTTACATACGAATACATATTCGTGCAAAATAACAGCTTTCTAGCATTGATAGTCTCTGAGCAAAGCCGCGGACGGACAGACAGACAGACAGACATGGCGAAACTATAAGGGTTCCGTTTTTGCCATTTTGGCTCCGGAACCCTAAAAATACATAAACAGTGCCCTCAGATGGATTCACATTGTTGTTATTATCAAATATTTGCCGCTGTTTGCTTTCCCTTCAACTAAGACATCAATCGGGTTATAATAAGTGAAAACAAAAGATGCTGCAGTATTGGCCATTGGGTCACCTCACAGCATATTGTAGCTTTGTAGTTTGTTTTGCTAGCTTCCCTTTTTGTGTCCATTTTTCTCACAGATTTTGCTCGTAAATATGGTTTGTGTTAAAATATTACTTTTATAAAATGTGACAAAATAAACATTTTTTTCCTTTACATAGGTCTAAAGACACGGAATTGGCTTAATCCAATCTAAGAAACTATGTCTACGCAATAAGAGTGAACAAACGGTGATCAGTTCATCTCTGTGCCGCCGTGCTGAGAGCAGGCCCCTCTTCCACACTGGGCACGTGCCCAGGGCCCCGCGATGCATTGGAGCCCTCTAGTCCCTACTCCATTACCAAACGATAACCGATAGCTACTCCACTCTCGCCTGAAAATCAGGCTTACCAAATGCAGCACGTTGTGCCCAGGGCCTCTAATAGGTGAAAGACAGCCCTGGCTGAGAGGGGAACTTACTTTAATGTGCATGTTAGTCCTTAGTTTTCAGACAGCGTCAAATTATAGTTCAGTTAATGATGGTTTTATTTTACCATTAGTAATAACTATTACTAATAAGTTATTAGGCCTTACCTAATTGTTCAATAAGAACACTCTCCACCAACTTGAGTGAGCGACAGGCTGCCTCCACCAGAACAGTGTATAGTTCCAACAACTTTGTGTTGCGGTGGATCATTGCCAGCGAGTCTATGCACAATGGCATGCTGATGCAAAATGCAGCTGAAGATTAAAACAAAAGATAAGATATATTTCAAAGTACATTTTTCTTCAAGCCAATTTTTTTTAGTATGTTTGAAAAATAAATAAACAAACTCAATGGACAATACGGTATTTGACAACTCCTGAATGTGCCATATCTTAATTATTATTATTAAAATATAGATGTACAGACAGTGTTTAGCGAAGAGAAAACTTAAATCGGTTGAAAATTAGATTTAGTGATTTTTTGAAAAATCTATATACCTGTCTCTTTCTCAAACGCTTTTCTCTATGCAACAAATATGGCGCTACTGGCGTGTGACGTCACATGCCAGTATGTCTTTCTCTGTCTAATCTTGAATTTCAAACCTTTATAACTTTGTTATTTGTTAAGGTAGCTTAATAATTGTTTCTTTATTCGATAACAGGCATTGTGTAGTTTTAATTTATAAAACATATACAAAATAGTCAAATACCGTATTAGGGGCTGTTTCACCATCCATTGATTAGCGTTAACCGACGGTTAAATGTGATGCCGTCTCCGTCTATTCGAACAAAACAAATAGAGACGGCATCATACCTAACCGCCAGTTAACACTAATCAATGGATGGTGAAACAGCCCCTTAATGTTGAGATACATGTACAGTTACCATCAGATATTTCGAAGCAGCTGAGGTGGTATAAAATATGAAAACTTGTACTCTATTCTCAAGATATTATTCACAAGACAGTTAATGTGTTGACATATTATTGATCACTTTGGCCGCTCCAAAATATTTGATGGCGACTGTACGAAGGCAAACATTAGGCTTTTATACTCTATTTATTAAACCAAGATACTAAAGTGACAGTATGAAATGTCAAATGTAAAAATAATGTGACCAGCATAATACGAATAGTGCTGCTAGACGAATAGTGTTGTACGAACATAATATTTTATGGAAACAAGAATAAAATTAAAGCATTCAATATTCTACTTTCCATAAGCATTGAGCTTTTAGACAGCACTTGCTTAGAATCAAATGAAATTTTAACGTCTCAACATCTACAAAAAGTCGAAATATCTCCTAAACGGTGGCATTTTCATTAGACCAGTTTATTTCTGTTAATTTAAATTTCTTATTTAATGAACCCACCAGAGTCACATCCACTTCGACCACATGCATAGACAACATTAAAATTTGCTTAACTTGTAAGTATTTAGAAAACCGGCCAAGAGCATGTCGTACACGCCCGTAGCCATTACGAAAAAAAAAAATATTTATCTAAGGATTTCGTATTGTGTAATTGTGTAGTACTGAATCTTTCAAGTTTATGTATATTTTATACCTTAGGCTGCCATTTACTCTTAAACTACTAATAATCATCAAGCAATTTTAGCCGCTATAATTTTCCTTGTAAATCTGATATATTTACTACCATTCTGAATTTTTTCAAATTTTTCCACCCAACAGTTTAGATTTTAGAGGGGGGGGGGGACGCTCGATTTCAATGAAAATTTGCACTTTAAAGTTGAATATTTCGCAAAAAGATCACCGAATAGAAAAATTGTCTTAGCAACCCCCCAATGGCTTTAAAAGACCTATCCAACGATAGCCCACAATATAGGGTGTCGAGAAAAAAAATCACCCACACTTTACGTCTATGGGAGGTAACCTAAAAAATGATTTTTTTACTTTTTTTTATTGTACCACTGTCGGCGTGACTAATACGTATATTTATGTCAAATTACAGCTTTCTAGTACTAACGGTCTGAGCTTACCCGCGGACAGACAGACGGACAGACATGGCGAAACTATAAGGGTTCCTAGTTGACTACGGAACCCTAAAAAGCTGTTATTAGTGGAGTACGATCGGATCACAAAGCTCAAATAGTGAAGTTACCTCGGGCTAGGGGCGGTGTTAATCAAACCATAGAAATTAGGCCGTTGAATAAACAAAGACTTGACCCTCTCAAAACAAAAATCGCGCAAAAAGTAAACGATTTAAAAGTAAATAAAAAACGCAGAAAAAACGTATTAAAATAGGAAAAAAAACTGTCATTCAATGAATGGGCTACACCCGGAATACGTAGGAGTAGGGACGCCTTATATGATCTTTATGATAAGAATACGTGTAGGTACCACTGATGAACGTTTCCACCAGTATGTCAGGGATTATTCAAAATTATATGTAATAAGATTGGTGGTGGCCTAGTGAAGCCGTGGTGGCCTAGTGAAGCCATGGTGGCCTAGTGGTTTGACCTATCGCCTCTCAAGCAGAGGGTCGTGGGTTCAAACCCCGGCTCGCACCTCTGAGTTTTTCGAAATTCATGTGCGGTGAAGGAAAACATCGTGAGGAAACCTGCACAAACCTGCGAAGCGATTCAATGGTTCGTGCGAAGTTCCCAATCCGCACTGGGCCCGCGTGGGAACTATGGCCCAAGCCCTGAGAGGAGGCCTGTGCCCAGCAGTGGGACGTATATAGGCTGGGATGATGATGATGATATGTAATAAAGAAAAAGCAGCCCATGTAACTAATAAGATTAAGTCCTCTAATGATAAAATTAAAACAGTTTGGGAAATTATAAATACTGAAACCGGTCGACGTAAGAACGCGGAGTCCTCTATACCATTAAAGATTAACAACGTATTAGAAACGAACGCGGTTAAAGTAGCTAACGAGTTTTATACCTACTTCTCTACAATCCCTATCGAAACGACAAAATGTCTCGCGTCTTCCTCAAAGTTAGCTGAATCGCTCTTAAAACAAAATGTATCTTTTCCAAGCATCAGTAATTTTAAATCCACGCATGTCTCCCTATGACATCATAAGGACTTTAAGATTATTGAAAGTAAAAAAAAAACCGGCCAAGAGCGTGTCGGACACGCCCAAAATAAGGTTCCGTAGCCATTACGAAAAAATTAAGTAATATTTTTCTAAGGATTTCGTATTTTATACGGAATCATCCAAGATTAGGTATATCTTATACCTTAGGCTGCTATTTAAGAGTAAAACTACTAATAATTCTCAAGCAAACTTAGCCGTTATAGTTTTCCTTCAAAGTTTAATTATCCTGAATTTTTTCAAATTTTTCCACCCACCGGTTTAGATTTTAGAGGGGGGGGGGGCACCCGATTTTATTGAAAATATGCACTTTAAAACATATTTCGCTAAAAAATCAATTAATCGAAAAATCGTCTTAGCAAACCCTTAATGGTTTTAAGACCTATCCAACGATACCCCACACTATAGGGTTAGATAGGAGAAAAAACCACCCCCACATTACGTCTATGGGACCCTAAAAAAATTTTTTTTATTGTACCGTTTTGTCGGCATAGTTTACATATATATATCCGTGCATAATTACAGCTTTCTAGCATTTATAGTCCCTGAGCAAAGCCGCGGACGGACGGACAGACAGACATACAGACATGGCGAAACTATAAGGGTTCCGTTTTTGCCATTTTGGAACCCTAAAAACGGAAGACTTGTGGGGCGTCTCAGTTAAGGTTCTGTATTCCATTTTAGATGTCGATGTCGTTGCTCCAACTTCAGCTTTTATTTTTAATAGCTGTAGGTATAGATGATTTCCAGATTTGATATATAGTAGGTAAAGAAGTTCCTATTTATAAATCAGGTGATAAAGATAATCCCTCTGATTATCGTCCGGTGTCCATCCTATTAGCGTTTAGCAAAATATTCGAAAAAATATTGCTGACGCAAATGATCTCTCATTTTAATACCCATAAAATCATGCATCCACAGGAGTTCGGATTCACAAAAGATATATCTACTACAGACGCGGGTCATAGCTTAGTTAAATTCATATTGCAAGCTTGGGAGGAATCATATGACGCTATAGGTGTATTCTGCGACCTTTCGAAAGCTTTTGGTTGTGTGATTGTGCTTTTGATATCGGCGGGATCAGTGGTCGAAATGGGAGTGCCTCAAGGATCCATTCTTGCCCCATTTCTGTATCTTATTTATGTAAATGACCTAACTTATTTGACTTATTTGACACCGACTTCATTGAACCCAATGAAACCCTGTCCGTGATATCCGCATGGTTTGCTGCCAATAATTTGTTACTAAATTCTAAGAAAACCAAATGTATTAAATTCTCGTTGATAAAGTCATCTAACTCGAATTCAGTTTCTAATATAAAGTAGAATGGTCAAACTATTGAATTTGTAATATCAACAGTATTTTTAGGAATAACGCTCGATTCTAAACTACAGTAGGGACCTCACGTCACAGCAATCGCGGGTAGATAGAGTTCTGCCGCTTTTGCAGTTTGGAAAATACAGCAGGTAACCGATGTGGCACCGGCACGGTTGGTGTATTTTGCTTACTTTAATAGCATTATTTTCGTACGGCCTTATTTTATGGAGATCTGATGCAGACATTGAGTAGATTTTTATCTTACAAAAGAGAGCAATTAGAGCAATTTATAATTTGAAGACGCGTGAATCTTTAAGATCTTTTTTTAAGGAAACAGGTATCCAGGCTGCCGTCGCATTAAGTTTTTAAAATAATCATGTATATTAGGAGGAACATATGTGATTTTCCCACTAACGTCGATAAGCCAAAGGCTACTAGAAACACAGGGAAGCTTAAAGTTCCATCTTACAGACTGGCTAAAACAAAAAAGTAGTTTCTGTAAAATTGCATAAGTACGTTTTTATAATAAAATTCCTATTTAAGAAGACATTAATATCTAAGGCGTATTATTATAAAGTTAATGATTATATCATGTACAGGGATATTTGGCAATAATTCCAATCCACATTAGCGATCCCTTCAAATAGCGAACCTACTGTATTAAAAATAAAGTTGTGTTAAATACTTGTGATGTATAGATATAATTTTTTTTTAATCTAGTATTTTAACGAGGCTTTAGTACACCAAATGTGACTATGTCAGCCTCATGGGGAGCCTCAGTTATATTACACCACACTACAAATTTTACGCTCTCGATATAATTTAGTAACATTTTAATTATTGTAAATCTGTTTAAAAAAATATACCTTGTTGAGTTTCTTGCCGGATTCTTCTCAACAGAGGTTTTTCTGAACTGCTGGTAGATTTTTTTTGACATTCATAAGTGCTTGTTATAGCCTAAATTGAATACAGATATTTTTGACTGACTGAGTCATTTTCCCTTTTTTAGAATGTCTTAAGTGCCCTATGTTTGTTAGTATGTCACAGATCCGTTCATATCTTAACATTTGATATGTATAACTTACCGAAACTTTTCGGTGATTACCGGTTGTGGCACATCACTATTTATGAGATGTAAAAAACAGGTAACACATGAAACTTCATTTTAGTATCTCGGTTTAATAAATAGAGTACCTATAGTAATAGTTAGCGGCATCTTACTCACGTTTACGTTGTGTAGTCATCATTTTTACAGCAGTCTTGATAAGCTTATCTGACAAAATATCCTTAGTAGCTTTCAATATTAAATTTACAGGTAATATCTCCTGAAATTAAAAACAAATTAAACAAATATAACAGTATATCCTAACCCTGTCATTGAACAAGACTGCATAACTAGTGTGAGAATCCTATAGTACAGCCACAAGCCTTAATTTGGGACCCACTTAAGATCGAAAATCTGTCATTTTGTTTGACGATTCAAAGGATTTTTCATGAAATGAGTCCCAATTTAATGCTTGGGACCTTACCTCAAGTAGATATTTTATGAACTTACTACACTATTTGTATTGTGCTTTTTCTTTTTGGGTTGTTCTGGGCTCATTGAGTCTACAAGCTCCCCGATCGTTGCCTCAGCACTGGTTCCCGTTAATCCGACATCTGAAGCTACACCAAATAAATAGACAGATGTCCCATTTATGTGAAATGATACCTGACCTGACGCAATCTGTAAATAAAAAAGAAATTACTAAGCCACTGTTACACATTCTCTTTACTAGCATGCTAATAAGCATGCTTATGAGCATGCCAGTAATGAGCATGCTCATGGACTGTTTACATTTGCTAGCAATAAGTGTGCTAGTTTTGAGTATGCTTTTAAATAAGCATGCTCAAAACAAACACTCTGATACACAAGTCTTTTGATAGCATGCTCTCTGCCAGTTCAAAGTCAGTATGGCCACGGCAATTACGGTGTTCTATGGCTTTCAGGCCAAAATCTAAAAATCCACGGCCTACGGCTGCAACCCTGTGGCCATTATGGCTTTTCGCAAATTCAATGGTAATAAATGAATTTATTTATAACAAATTCACTTTTAGTAACTTTTTTCATTTGCAACTCTCTTGGCACTACCAATATAGCATGCTCATTAAACAAATGCGTTCACACTTGCTTATTACCTTTCTCCCTTCCAACCCCGCATCAACTAGCATGCTCGAAAATAGCAGGACCTGCATTTAGAGAGCATGCCACTAAAAAGCTTGCTCGATAGTAGCATGTCATGTACACACATGCTAGAAGGTAGCATTTGCTCATTAATAGCATGCTCTCGTGCTACCAACGAGCATGTGTAACAGTAGCTTTATACAATATTTTTATCAACCAGCTATTTTAGAAGATTTAGAGATACAAGTATTTCTTAAAAAAGTGTCCTATCATGAAACTGGCAAGAAATCATTTTGGTCAAGTAATTATTAACACTAAGGAAGAGATCTTAAAACATAAACTGCATAAAACATCCAAAATTTCTTGATGTCAGGAAAACATATCATGAAATCTTGTGAGGACAAAATCATAATTTTGTAACTACATCAAAACTTTCTATTGGATCCAACAACAAAGATTATCTGACTTTTTATCACCTTTACCACAAGGTTTTGTATACATTTAAACACAATATTACTTATCAGGAAATATATATATTTTTTTTATAGGTGGACAACTGAAAATGGACTACTTTTTGAGAAATAGTCATATAATCATTCTTTTTTTTGCTAAAATGAAATAAATCACACATAAATTTGCCAGAGATCAAATTTTACTTGATACCTTTTTCCTTTTATTTTGCATAATATTCTTGACACCAGCAATAGTTGCTTCACAACTGAGCGGAATTGTTGTGTAGAGACGCACATGAAGAAATTGCTTCCAAAGCTCATCAGAAGCTAGTGTTTCATACTTAGTTTCTTCAAACTTGTCATGGACCAGGAAGTGGGCTTTCATATCCTTCTTCTGATTAATAATGATCACAAGAGGATTGTCTGTAATGTCTACATCCTGAAAATATGTTACAATTCATGTAAATCAAAACCTGTAATTTTATTGTATTATGTATATAAACTATTGTACAAAAGAAAAGAAACAAAAATACAATAGGTAGAACTTATAGATGCTTGTACACAGGCAGACTTATCCCTTCAATAATAATTACTAAAATTAAATAATTAGTAATTTTATTGTCCTAGAATTGCAAAATAAACAGAATTTATCACTTGCCTGCATAAACTTGAAGCAAAGGTGCACCTTCCAAAATCAGAAACATAATCAAACTTGTCATAATATCCTTCTCAATGATATTGGTAATATCTACTAAATATTTACAATTCATGTAAATCAAAACCTTAAACTATTGTTACACTTATAGATGCTTGTACACAGGCAGACTTATCCCTTCAATAATAATTACTAAAATTAAATAATTAGTAATTTTATTGTCCTAGAATTGCAAAATAAACATACATTGCCTCAACTTGACCGTTCCCAAAAGGTGCATTCCTCAAAACAATAAGAACAGTTTCTCAAATAGGTACTACAATTTATCAAAAACTTCATTTGGGATCTTTATGTACACAATCAATTGTCGTGCAGGTTCACTCACTGTTTTTCTTTACTGTAGAGATCATGGTAAATTAAAAATGCAATTAAGCATAATAAATTTCTAAAAAGCCAGGTATGAACCTCGGTTTGAACCCACAATGGTCTACTACAGAAGCCATGGCTTTGCCACATCATTAAAAGTACACGTGAATTTAGAACCATTTTTTTTTAGTTTTAACTGGTAGCAGCATAGTCAGCTTAATAAAATGCTACTTTTGAAATTCATAACACAGATCCATTTAACTTGTCATTAAGCTTAGCCAAGACACCAGTCCGGAATAAAATTAACACTTAAAACTGAAAATGCAACAACTTACCTGTAATATCTCCTTTAGTCTCGTCTCTGTGGTTAACGTTTCGCCGAACTTGATCACCCCACAGAGTTCTATCTCAGTGGGCAAGTTGAGAAGCAGCTGGTTGTATGTATTCCTTTCGCTTTCAAATAACTCCAAACTCAGCCCAACCACAAGCAAAGTGCCATCGTACATAAGCCCGTACAGACATCCTGTACTCTCGTTTGTGTCTATTTTAGACAACCGCTGCCGGTAATACAACAAAAATTAGTCAAAAAACACAACTGTGGTGACGTATTAGGTTAAACCTGTTTTAATACTTGTGGTGACGAAAGAAAATGTAACTGTGATATAAAATAATTTAACTTTTTAATGTCTTTGTTTTTAATATCTAAATGCACGAAAATATAATATTTTTTTATTTTATGATTACCTCAATAACATAACTCGATATTTTGAGACGTGGTGACATTTTAACTAAATGTTACCTCATGTGATAATTGAACTGAATGTCAATTTTGTAGCAAGCTTTAAAAATAAAAAGGTACGTTTCACTTAGTACCCCAGCGAACTACTAATACTACTATGCTATGCAAGCGGTTATACTGTGAGTGAAGTGAGTGAACGTGTGGCATACTTTACTTACAAACTACTTTAAATTAGTTCCACTGAAAATCCGCAACATAGCGAGGGCTAGAATAGGAACTTGTCAGGCTTTATATATATTCATACACAATAGTTCACCGTGAATGCCACTGTTTGTATCTTTTTTACTAGTAGCATACTAGTTAATGTATTTATTAACTAACATAGTAGTAGTGTTTGATTTAAATCACTAATAATGTAACAATAATAATAAATTTAAAATAAAGCGCCTGTGTAAACATTAACTAATATCTTTTCATAATGTATCTCGTCTCGTTGGGTTTATTCGAATCAAAAGGAAATGAAATAGTTCGATGCTAGGTAGGTACATACACACTGCGTGTATCAAAGTCGCCTCAATGATCAATTCAAGTCCAATGCTACTTAATTTACGTTTATATTTTATGTAATACGTTCTCTATGTATACCAGATGGACGTTCCTTAGGCATTGCCACAATACACTGTACAGAAGAGTTAGTACGAGGCGCAACTAAGTACCTAAGTACTGAGTAGAAACAGCGTGCTAGTGTCGTTACATAAAAGAGCAAAAGGTCAACGTAAAATGTTTGAATATTATGGCAACAATTATGTACGGAAATATTTAGGTAGTACTAAGTTCGACCTTTTCTATCTTTTTGACTAACTCAAGTTTAGTTACTAAACTATCTTATTTTTAACAAATCAGTGAATACCTACAACTAAAAAAAAAAAACACTAAATTCATCATAGTTTCACAAGTTTAATTGATTTTTTTACAAGTATTTATGGCTTCTTCTACTATTTTGGATCTTTCCTTGGCAATTTTCAGGGCATCTTCTTGTATATCCGAAGACAGATTGCGACCACCAAGTTTTTGTACTCCACATAAAATACCATCATTGTAACAAACAATTAAATTGGACCCAATGCCTCCACAAATATCTTCTTCATATCCTGATGGATCAGTCAAAATAACATTGCTGAAAATAGAAAAAAAAACTTTTCTAAAAAAAAGATACAAAAATAGTTGCTGATGGTACTTGATTATTCGTTGTTTCAGATGTTAGGCATAAATGTACCAAATTTCAAGTCAACTGAAAAAAAAACAAACAATTTGTAATTTATCATTAGTTTGTTAGTTACAAGACAAGGACTTAGAACAACTATAAAATGTATTGATTAACAAAGTAGGTGACAAAATAGTTCTAAAAATTCATCCATCATACCTTTGGTTAAGTTTATACACAGCAAAACTAGTGGCTACAGGAAGTCCATGGACAGTCAGAGGTTTGGTTATGGATGGGTCCACAGTGAAATCCTCAGTTTCATAATTGTATGTTACTTCTGGCAAATTTACTGTAAACAGATAAGAAAAAATACTCATCAAGCTGGCCTGGTTGACAACAAGAAAATCTGATCAGAATGGATTATCTAAATATGTTAATCAATCATATGATGATGTTAAGAAAGAATGCTCATGAAGCTGACTTGGTTGACAGCAAGTAAAATCTGATCAGAACGGCTAATCACAATATGTTAATCAATCATATGATGATGGGATGAAATCAGCTCTAAAATTAAAATCAATAAAAGTTACCAAATTCATAGGAATAATAAAAAAAAATTGATTAACCTGGTCTGTTGGACCGTACATTTTATATAAAAAAAAATGTAAAGTATGATTTTCTTACATGTTTTCAAACTGGCCATCAAAGTCATAATACAGGCATCCACCAGGCTCCCATCATTGTCTATGCAGACCATGTCACAGTATAACACCCAAACCAGCTTGTCTGGTACTATGCAAAGATCTTTGAGATCAACACATTTAGAATTTATGACAATGTCCGAAACTAAGTTGCTGGTGATCTGTGCATGATCTGATGGAGGTCCTGGTCTGTATTTAGAGGAACACAATGGCGGCAACTCCACATTTGTGATCAGATATCCAACATCAGGTTCTTCAGCTTTAGGGATTGCTAATTCCTGGAAATGCAGAATGTTTCACAATTGGAATTTATAACAATGATCAGTATGTACGCATTTTCTCAGTAAGTATAATATTTTAATAATATATATATTTTTTATATTTTAATACCAATGTGATGCCACAAACTACAGTTGTGTTGCCACACTTGACAACAGCAGATGCATCTGCAGTTTTCAAGGAGTCGACATTCAGTTTTAGGTTACGTTGTTCCTGAAACTTCCTTCCATCAGGTCTTATGTCCCTGGATATGTAGTCATTGAAGTATTTCGCCGGATGAATAAGCCTGTAAATAAGTCAGATATAGGTAATTATTTAACATTAATTTTGTTTGTACTGAAAAAGAGCGCAATTTTTTAATTGTGAGGTTGATGGCGAGTGTTATGTTAAACCAATCATATGTAAAATATTACAAAAGCAAATAAAATAACACTAAAATGAGCTTACTTGTATATTTCTGCCATAGTTTTTGTGCAAATTAACCTCACTTATCACGGCAGTTATTAGAATGCAGAAATAGTTGTCTTGTTTGCGCCAACCACTTCTTTCCACTTAACATACTTTAAATATAAATCAAGATTTAAGAATCATGCACATTTCCGAATATTTTCCAAGTTAGTGAAGAAAAGACGTTTTCGTTTCGCTAGTTTAGTGCAGTGCAAACAAACAACAACAACACATGAACACAACAGACAACAGACGACCTCGCCAAGAAACCACAGATTACTAATATGTAGCAAGAAACTAAGAAAGATCTCGCTGCTAGTGTTTCTACATAGGTACTTATACTCTTTGTGCTAAAGTGCTAGACAATCGCTGCCAAACTGCTCTGTCACTGTCAACTGCACGGTTACAACGAAACTCGATACTCGAAGTTAGTGTCGTGCGGTCCCTCTGGCACTTAAACTAATTAATACGAGCGCGAGAAGGACGGTACGATACGAACTACGAGCTTCGAGTTTCATAGTAGCCCTGCTGTCACCCACTGACTACCTACACCCTACCTACACCCATCCCATCCCAATCCCATCGCCCATCAATACAACCAAAGGAACCACACCAACTCTCGTGTCATTCGTATTAATGTATCAAAAATTGTAACTAACAAATCATGTCGTTTTGATTCCATTCAAATTTATATTTATGGGATTTTTCATTACAAGTCGATCGCAAGTTCTAAAACCCCACATTGTTCAGTTATATATAATCAGTAAAGAAAGGGCATAATATATATAAAGTAATTCAGCCAATTCACAAGATGCTAAACCTGTAATTAAAAAAAAAAAAACCAGCTTGCTTGACAAATTTTGACATTGACGTTTCTTTTCGTGTCGGTATTCGAAGACGTGAACTAGGTTTGCATTTTTAATTTTAAATCACTAAAAATCATATGAAAATGGTGACAAAATGATCAATTTTTAACCGGTTTCTAGTCATTTCCTTATCGTGTATCTACGAATGCCAATATTTTGATTTCTACGTTTTATTTCAGTTCACAACACAATGGCAAAACCAAAAGGAGAGAGGAAAGGCAAATCTGCTATCAATGAAGTAGTGACTCGTGAATATACGGTCAACTTACACAAACGCCTTCATGGAGTTGGTTTCAAGAGGCGCGCTCCTAGAGCCATCAAGGAAATCAGGAAGTTCGCTGAAAAACAAATGGGAACCCCTGATGTCCGAGTTGATACCCGTCTAAACAAGTACCTGTGGTCTAAGGGTGTAAAGTATGTATAATTTTACGTATTATTATTTATAATAATAAATTATTATATGATAATTATTCACAAGTTTCCTTATACTAAGTTTGTTATTGCTGTTTACATTTTGTTGGTTAGGAAAACATAACCTCTGTCAAGTTTTTGCTGCTAAATAAAATATGAGAGGCAAAGCAAGTAAATTTATAAAGACCCTTTGCATATATTAAGTAAATGTTTGATAGATGTTACTTATTAGTAATGGTGAAAGGCCCAAATAAAATATTTTTTTAGTTTATTTGTTACCAATAATTTTTTGGAGTAATCTTATCGAAAAAAACACTCTTGGAATCACAATCGTTTTCATCACTTCTTTCTGTCACACGCCACAAGACAAAGGTAGAAACAGATGGTGAATGCGATCACAAATGTAAGCGACTTAGACAATACAGCCTCTGGTTTGTTCAGTCTACTGCAAATAGAATTGATATGGACAATGTTTCAATTATGTAACTAACAAAAAGTTGGAAAACTCCGACTTTGTCACTTCAAAGTACAATATCTCAAAAACGGCTAAACCGATTTTGGTGAAACATGTCTAAGAACCATCACTTTATCCTAAATCTGATTTTAAATAAAAAAATCGGTCCACCTATTTAAGAGCTACAGTGCCACAGACAGACACACATAGCAGTCAAACTTATAACACCCCTCTTTTTGCATAGGGGGTTAAAAATATCTTAAATGATTAATTTTAGCGATCAGGTACCAATTTTTCTAATTATATATAGATATATGTATATATTTTTTTTTATTATTTTTCTAATTTAGTAACTAATAGTAGTCACATAGAAGTTGCAGATCCGCACCTTTAAAATTAAACAATTCAAAATAATTCATGTTTCCAAAATAAACTAAATAAAACACAATATGGTTGAATTTTAAAATGAGAAAATTCTAAATTAGGTATTTCAGTTTAATTTTAAAGGTAGGCAATACATGAGCCAATTTTTTTTCTTGATAATTTTTATTTCAAAAGTAATTTGATTGAAGTTTATTGTTACCATACTAATGATTTATTAAATCAGGCTTTACTTTGCGTAGGTCCATATCAATGAACTAAAAGATTTTCCTAGCTCACCCGTGACCTTACGATAGCTAAGCTTATGCAAAATATGCGTGTTCATGCAGTTCCTCCACCTCCACACTGTAAGAACACACACAAATCACACAAACCCATCTATCACCACCACCACACAACACTGACGCGTTTCGATCTAAACCAGAGCTCATCTCCAGAGTAACACAACCATACACCATGCTACCAGTTGTTAGACATAATATATAGGTATAGGGTATGAGCTCTGGTTGAGTTCGAAACGCGTCAGTGTAGTGTGGTGCTGCTAAAAGACAGCTTGCTAAAATATTACTATTTCACAAATATTCATAATTATAACTATTAGCCAAATTAAACTGTGTCAAGAAATTATGGGGCCCATTCAAAAGTGTTAAAAGTAAATGTCATTAACAACAAAAACTAATTATTTTCATGTAAACTATTATACGAAAGTTATGGGAAAGATGTACCTACAGGTCCTGTGGCCGTACTGCCCAACACTGACATTTGCGATTGTATTCACCATCTCTTTCTACCCTCATCTTATGTATCAGACAATAAGAATGAGGCTTCTGATCATATAAAGTAAAAACCGGCCAAGAGCGTGTCGGACACGCCCGAAATAGGGTTCCACAGCCATTACGAAAAAAATAAGTAATATTTTTCTAAAGATTTCGTATTTTGTACGGAATATTCCAAGTTTAGGTATATTTTATACCTTAGGCTGCTATTTACTTTTAAACTACTAATAATTTTCAAGAAAACTTAACCGTTATAGTTTTCCTTGTACTTAAGTTTGATATGCTTACTACCATCCTGAATTTTTTCTAATTTTTCCACCTAATAAATAAACCCAATAAAGTTTAGTTTGAATAAATTTTAGGATGCCAATACTCAATACTTTATTGTTCTTCCGGTATCGTCTTGGGTCGTCCCATTTGTTTTTTGTCAAGTTCTTAATTTGTCTCATTCTGCTTTCGTCATCCATTCTTCATTCGTCACTTTCGCTCTTAGTCATTGACGTCTTGGGTCATAGTTGTTGTTTGTCTTGTTCTTATTCAGGTTCATTCGATGTTCGTCTCTTCTTCTTTTGACATGTTCGGTGTTAGTCTTTTTATTTTTTAGTCTCATTCATTACTCGTCACATTTTTTTTCGACACGTTCGTTGTTGGTCCCATTAGCAGTAAGTCACTTTCGTTTTTAGGTCCATTCATAATTCGTCTTGTTCGGTTTTCGTCTCAATTCCCGCTTTAGTTATACAACCTCCGCTATTACGTTACTGGCCACTCAACGTGAATGTGTCCAATAAAGAATGAAATCAATTTCTAGAGAGGCCAAATAAGAAAAACACGAACTTAGAATAAGACCAATGACGATAGGACGAATAACGAATGAGACTAAAAAAGAGAAATCATGAAACAAAACACCAATCATGACCCAGAATAAGAAAAAGACAAAACAACGAATATGACCAAAGAGGACAAAGACTACCACCGAAAGTGACGAATGAAGAATGGATGACGAAATCAGAATGAGACGAATTAAGAACTTGAATAAAAACGAATGGGACAACCCAAGACGATACCGTTCTTCCACAATGTATTGTTACAGATGTTCATGGACCCTGTTGGGCACAGCAATATACAAGGGCAACTTTTATACAGGTGTCTCTGACCATGGGGCTTTAAATTCAAGTTTCAATTCTACTCACAATACTAAGCTACTTTTAGTCAAAATACCACCAACGGGACTTATCACGCTAACACACACGAGTAATATTTACCTCTACGTTTCGGCAACGTTACAGTTGCCGTGGTCACGAGTAGACTGAAGTGTGAGGTGTCAAGTCTGCCTAGCGGCGCGAGTCCGTCGAACTACTCGCACTTAATCACTAATAACAGGATGCCACAAAGATGAAAGCTTATATCCATTGTCCCGGTTGAAATGTGTGTGCGTGTGTGTTAGCGTGATAAGTCCCGTTGGTGGTATTTTGACTATGAGTGAAAATCACGAAAGTTTAAAAAGTTATAAGCTACATTTGTTTTGTAACATTTTCAAGAAACATATAAATTTAGATCATTTATTGATCCTTAAAGTTTAATTGTTAAATCAGTGTATCGGACATGGTGGTGTTATCACTGTCTTTGTATGGGGGCCTTGAAACAGTTTTTGACATTTATTTGACATATTTAAGATGAACATTTATCACTGTGCCATCAATTTAGTATTGTATCGCATACATTGAAAATTACATTTAATTTGAATGAAATTAACTGTGGTCATATTTTTAAAAAGTAGCAGAATAAAAGTAGCTCAGTTATGCATGTTAAATCGAACCCTGGATTTAAAGCCCCATGGTCAGAAACTCCCTGTGTAATGAATAATTTTCGCTTAATTAATGGATGCTTATTTGTCTATTCCAGGAACGTCCCCTTCCGCGTCCGCGTGAGGCTGTCCCGCAGACGCAACGACGACGAGGACTCTGCACACAAACTGTTCACGCTGGTGACTTACGTCCCTGTTGCCTCCATCAAGGGTCTGCAGACAGAGAACGTTGACGCTAGCCAAGAATAAAGAATAGGTGTAACATATCAATGTGTTTTAATTCTTTACACTGCTGATGTTTTCAATAACGTTGGTGGGTCAGCTTAGAGCACCCTTTTACTATTTGTTCTCCAATACCCTATGTAGTCCAAAATACTTTGATTGTTATTTTAAGTGACTGGCAAATGTTAGAAATTTTTGGCTAGTTTCATTTTAATATTAATGAAAAGTACTTGGGCGATGGGCTGAAACTCGGTAACCAGCGTGTTCCCAGAGATAAGACCAATCTAGATCGATTGTTCATCCCCGAAAACCCCTACATACCAAATATCATCGAAATCGTTGGAGCCGTTTCTGCAGGGCTACTACGAAACTCAAAGTTCGTATCGTACCGTCCCTCTCGCTCTCGTATTAAATAGTATAAGTGTCAAAGGGACCGCACGACACGAACTTCGAGTTTTGTAGTAGCTCTGCTAGGTCCGCGTGTAACCACAGCCTAAGCCCTCTCATTCCAAGCGGAGGCTTGTGTCCAACAGTGGGATATGCCCACAATGTATCTAATAATATATTTTATTCAGATTATTTATGATAATCTCTTTTTTGTTGTGATCAGCAACTTGATCTCTAATTTTCTGATCGGTAGAGTCGGTAAAATATCGCTAGATGATATCGATCGTGAGGTCTTGTTAAAAAAATTGTAAATAGGTAAATTTTAGTTGATTTATGTCTGTCGTGAGGGAGGCGACGATCATCAAAGAAATGAGATCCGCTTGGCGTTATGCTGCTAAGGCCGAGGCTGCACCTACGACTCGTAGGCTACGAGGGATCACGATGCGATAGCGAAATCGCTAAGATAAACCTTGTATCGTATTGTAATGCCTGCCATTGGTAGGTTAGGTATGTCTTGTTAAAATCCGGGTCGCAGATTGACCGTTGTGACCGCGGCCCCACGGCCTAAGTAACATTACTACGAGCTAGCCGTCCGTAGGGAACAATAAAAAGTGGACTGCATTATAACTTCTAGTTTTCATCGCAAAATAACTATTATAGTCTGAAATGACACATTTAACTAATTTACTAAAAAAAAAACCGGTCAAGTGAGAGTCGTATTCGCACACGTATCGAAATCTCTTCATTTTTATCTTTATTTTATTTCTATTATTTTATTACAGCAATCCCAGCAAAACATTTCAAGTGTATCAAGCTCATCTCCGTCCATTATACGTCTCACTGTTGGGCACATCCTCCTATTCGCATGAGAGGGCTTACCAGTATTAAACTCTAGCAAAAAAATATTAAAAATTAGGTTTTAGTGTTGGAATCTCCTTCAATTTTTAGCTTTTTATTTGTTCATAAAGCGGCCACACTACAGTACGATTACTTGGAGTTAACACTTGACAGATGGGCGTGCCTTCAGTCAATTTTTAACTTTGAGGTCATACAAATAAAATAGTTTTTACATAATCTGTAAACGTGGGTACCGGTATACTAAAAATGGCTTTATTTGTATGACGTCAAAGTTGAAAATTGACTGAAGGCACGCCCATCTAAGAATAAGAATAATTTTTATTTATCTAAAAATGACCAATATACCAAACTAGGCTGAGCCTGTATCTTGGCACTCAACTGAGTCGGTTTACAATTTTACCAATTTTCTTTGTTACACTATGGCTTATAGGTTTTAAACTTACTTACAAAAATGTTATAATTAATGAATATAAAACAAAAAGGAAAGAAACGCAAGCAGAGGAACATTACAAATAAAAATAAAAATAAAAACGAAATGTGTGTGTGTGTGTGTGTGTGTGTGTGTGTGTGTGTGTGTGTGCGCGTGTGTGTGTGCGTGTGCGTGTGCGTGCGAGTGCGTGTGTGTGTGTGTGTGTGTGTGTGTGCGCGCGTGTGTATGTGTTTGGCGACAAGGAATCTGTCAAGTGTTAACCGTACAGTAACTCGCTCTATGAAAACTTCCAGGATAAGTATTTTGCCTAAGTATTAGGTACGATGTAGGTATGGTTCAAAAGTAGCACAGTGGCAGAAGGACGGACAGACAAAAATAGACTGTGGGGGCTAGTAAGTGTCCCGTGAGCACCCTTTATGTGGAACCCTGAAAAAAAAAACCGTTCAAGAGCGTGTCGGACACGCCCAAAATAGGGTTCCGTAGCCATTACGAAAAAAATAAGTACCTAATATTTTTCTAAGCATTTCGTATTTTATACGGAATCTTCCAAGTTTAGGTAGGTATATTTTATACTACTAATAATTCTCAAGCAAACTTAGCCGTTATAGTTTTCGTTGTATGTTTGATATAGTTTTACCTACTACCATCCTGAATTTTTTAAAATTTTTCCACCCATCGGTTTAGATTTTAGAAGGGGGGAACGCTCGATTTTAATGAAAATTTGCACTTTAAAGTTGAATATTTCGCAAACAAATCACTGAATCGAAAAATCGTCTTAGCAAACCCGTAATGGCCTATTAAAAGACCTATCCAACGAAATCCTACACTATAGGGTTGGATGAGAAAAAAAAAATCACCCCCACTTTACGTCTATGGGAGGAAAAGTAAAAAAAAATTTTTTGAATTTTTTATTGTACAATTTTGTCGGCATAGTTTACATATGTATTCTTGCAAAATTACAGCTTTCTAGCATTGATAGTCCCTGAGCAAAGCCGCGGATGGACAGACAGACAGACAGACATGGCGAAACTATTATAAGGGTTTCGTTTTTGCCATTTTGGCTCCGGAACCCTAAAAATGCTGTATTAGCCATTTGGAGTGCGGCGTTGCGTTGACTGCGCATTGCGCTGCACTAGAGATTTTTCTAATCCACATTCTGTTTACTTTTGGACTTTCCACAATGGCTATGGCAGTAAGTAAGGGATCTTAGGATATCATTTTTTTTGTATAAGTTAAGGGGCAAGCGAACATGCGGGTCATCTGATGGAAAGCAATCACCGCCACTCATGGACATCCATAACATTAAGTAGGTACATAGGATTACCTACGAGTGCGTGGCTGGCTCTCTCAGGAAAGAGCCTGTTTTTTGAAGATCCCTAGTTAGTATTACCGTGAGCTACAAACGTACCCACAAAAGCTTCAACTACGCTTAATCACAGCATCAGTTCCATTATTTTGCGCATGTACTACAGTTGCCGGCTTAGTAGAAATAAGTGAATCGTCTAAATCCAAGGGATCTAGTAATCAGCAGTTCCAATCCGAAGGAGATCTGATAACCATGAAGACGGCCGTTCTACTTCGCGGCAGGAAATGAAATCGCTATGTTCGAGTCCATTACTCTGAGTGAATCTAACTATTTAAGGAAACGTAAAAAATATCTGGGTGGCTAGGTACTTAAAGTCTATCGAAGTTTCACATCAGCCGACTGAGCCGACACGGTTGCTCAAGAAATAGATACACTTTGCTACTGTTCTTAGATACGAATATAAAGTTCACGGATTTGTTTCCTTATAAACTGCCTAGGTACAGGGTGTGTTCAGTCAAACTTAACCAACCATCCGCTTAAATATTCCGGACTCATTTTACGACACACTCTTCCTCTTGTTTGCTAAAATTGTTTTTATCGCTATCTACTTTTTATCGCTGACTGTATCAATTCTTTATTACACCGTCCTCTAGCACGGTTGTTGACGAAGTGGAATTCGGCAATAGCCTTTTGTGTCAACAAATTAACGTGAGTGCCACAAGAGCATTTGTAATAAATAGGTAGGTACCTACGTAAATACAAAACGGCTCCTTTCTAATTACTAATAGTTAGGTAGCTATAGGTATGTATTTACTAACTTAGTTATGTATATCCGAATATATAAATGTTATACTCGTATGTTGGTACCTTACATACCTACCCCTATAATAGAAGTAAGTACTAAGTATTACAACGAATTGGATTTACTTACCTACCGTACATGGGTAGCTCTCAGGAAGTCACGAAATTCGGCCATGATAAAATTGTAAAAAAAATATGCTAAATTTGGACACCAATGACAGCCAAATGTTAGTTATAAAATTAAAAATATTAACCAGATAGTGGAAATTTGGAGTGAATGGAGAACTATAGCGTTTTATTTATTATTTTACGAGGGCGAAGCCATGTGCGTAAGCTATACATATAGTTATATGCAACATAGCGGAAGGTAATTAGCTAGGAAGACTAAGAACCACTAAACAACTAACAAGACAAGACGCTGCCGTGAAGTTAATATAGGTACCTACACTATGAACGGTCAAGGTCTAATTCATGAGCCGCCGTGGAACCTTTTCAAAGGAAAAGTCATTACGATTTTCCTTGAATTAATGCGATGTCACTATGACATTTACTGTGAAATGGTTCTATGGTGGCTCATTCATGAATTAAAGTCCTTGACCCGTACATTGCTCTACAGGGTAATATGCCGAAATGCCTTGTTGGCCAAGGAGATTTTCGTTTCGCAGACAAGGTTGCAGATTTTACTTTGGCGAGCAACGTTTGGTATAATTTCGTTACGCCTATTTTCTCGTCGAGTAGTCGGTAGGAAGAATAGCATAAGCAGATACGTTTAGTAGATTGTTTGTTCGTAATTGTTTAGTTAACCAACAACTTTTCGTCGAGAACGATAAGCAGAGTTATCACATGGCATTAATATTGTTAAGTAGATTTAATGTTCAGTCGATTTTTGTTTCGTAATCTGCGTAGATAAGATCGGCCAAACGACAGGTAGGATTTACTGAGTGATATAAATATACTAGCTTTTATCAATGAAGTTAGGTGCGAGACGAGCGTTAGCGAGGATGGAGTGTTAGGTAGAATGACCAACAACGCACGAGCCGAGCGAGCGAGCGAGCGTGCCGCGGTAGCGGCCGCGAAGTGCCAGAACCGAACTGCTAGCATCGCGACTTGATTTGTTTAAACTCCAATGTAAAATAAATACAAATGATGGTCAAAAATACGTTTATTACTTTTGCGTTATACGTTTGAAACTTGTGAGGGTACATAAAAAATCATAAAGAATGCGCGGTCAGCACGGCGTGTAAAAATGCCAATAAAGCCATAGTGTAATCCACACATATTCAGGTATTGATGCCAGTCCCATGCGAAACGAAAAGATGCGAAAAGTTGATAATGCGCACTGAATAATAGTTAAACCGTTACAAAAGCGAAAGTTGTTCGACCAAATGTGCAAAATGTGTAGTGATTAATAGGCTACGAATTTCTGTAAATAGTTGTCGGCTAACTGACTCATATGCCAAGTATAGTCTGCTAAAGTTGAGTTACGAAACGTTAGTCTGCAAAACAATACATCTGCGTACAATTCATCGGCGTACCGTTACTCGGCGAAACGTTGTCTGCCAATCAATAATCTGCCTAAAAATAGTCGGCGAATCATTAGTAACCGCTCTACAGATAGGTAATATGCCGAAATGCCTTGTTGGCCAAGGAGACCGTTCCTTGGTGAACATAAGGCACGAGCTGAAGGATTGCTAATATTACTAAGCTGTTTATCTACAATGATGATAATTTCCTATTTTTGAGAGTGCTCGTCGAAAAGGTAACATTAACAGAAGACCATACAAAACAGCACTACTTGCTAAGAGCGTATTCGGAAGAATATTCTATATAGGTACTTATACTCTTTGAGAATATTACTAATGACCAGGGAGCGAGGGAGCGCACTTTGGTGCCGATGACAGACGTATGACGTCAAGCTATACTGAGTGTTTTTATCCAGACCTCTTTAGTTTACTGATACTTATAATCTATGTGAGATCAGATAGCTGTAATACTGTGCAATGTTTTTGAAAATATATAAATAGATACATAGAACGTTGTCAATTTCATAGATAGTTTTGGGATTTGGAATTGCCGGATGTTTTTTTACGCCAAGAACTATATTTAACAATAATTACAAAATTTCCGCGGGCCAGGGAGCATTTATGGAATAAATTTCATTCTAATCAAGTAACAATAAAATAAGTCATGTATGTAGGTATAATAAAATTATTGTTTGATGTATTGTGTGTGAATTGTTTGTAAGTATTTGTTTTATAAATATTTGTGATGATGAATCGACTTAGATTACTTTAACTTAATTACTTACTTACTACTTTAAAGATAAGATAAAGATAAAGATAATTTATTTGTCAAACATGAGTTCCTATATACATTATTAAATTGAATATATAGATGTACAATAACATACACTTTCTATGTAGATACTCGTACTCTCGTACTCGATATACTTGTTGGGCGACTATGAAATTAATTTCTTATGTATAGTTATGTCTGTTGTCTAGAAAGTAGACGCTGCTCAGCATTCAGGCGGCTTCTGAAAATGGTACCCTTGAGAGATGTCAACGCCCTGAACATACGTTTACCTACCTACACGCGAACAACGTCCAAGCGTCCAAAGCCAATTTCAAGCAAGGCTGTAAGGTCAAACTGATTTCATGATACTAACATAGGGTTGCCATACGTCCCGGTACTTACGCCGGACATGTCCCGGTTTGAAGCATGGTGTCCCGGTGTCCCGGCCGATAAGCAAATTATTTAGTAGGGGGCTGGACTTGGTAAATAATAATATACCTAATAAACATGACTAACTAGCTAGGCTACAACGTAGCCGATAACGTGCATTTTCCATTTTTTCTTCATTTTTGAAATGCGTCTACGAACAGAGAGCCCTTCTGGCGGGTTGCTGCAATTAAATGACTGTGTTAATAGTAGATTGTACAACAAGAGCATAAAACGAGCCATTTTACCCAAGGCGTTCATATACCCACCCGAGCCGGTACGGCGAGGGTGGATAGACACGCCGAGGGGAAAATGGGTTTAATGCTCAAGTTTTACATTTTGCTTTTCTCTTCGATGGCGAGGAAATGAAATAGCAACAGTGGAAACAATGATTCACTTTCTATGTAACTTTTATTTTTTATGCATTCCATTATTTTAATTTTACTGATTATTATGATTGATTTTTAATTTACATAAATTAAAAATATATTGAAACTTTTTTGTTTGTGGCTGTTGACACCTGATTACCTTGGTCTTGGGTTGGTATTAGACGAAGATTTTATTTTATGCACTAGAGCATAAAAATTCATTTTATGTCGCCTAGTTACAGCATAAACACGAAGTTTAAGAGCATGAGAAGTGAAAAAGTTGTTTTGTGTTTGGACGAGGACTAAACCTTTAACCTATTGTTGTAATAAAAGTTCCTTTTTTCTACCTTTACTATTACTTTTTCTATAAATGTCCCGGTCTGAGTCCCCACACTTATGGCAACTCTATACTAACGCCATGTTGCTAGCAATCTTCTACAAAACTCTCATTCATCATTATCATCATCAGTCTACTGTTGAACAAAAGCCTCCTCTTAAAACACAGCCACGTACCTAACGTTCGCCCTGACCCTTATTTTATCTCCATTGCTTAAAAATATTAATTAGAAATTGTGGTTCAAAGAGGACTTCACGGTCATCGCTCAAGTTAAAATTGTAAAATTCACAACTTGACGAGTCACATTGCTGTGATACCTACATAAGTTAAGTTTTAGGTAAAAATACCATTTTTAGCTTTCTTGCTGACTGTAGTACTTTTTGTTGACTGTATTTGCATTGTCATCTAAACTACTACATTTCTGTACCAAATTTAAAGTCGATGCCATTGGACATTGAGAAGTTCGGTCTTCGGAGACGATACTGGCTGGGACTACCAGGATGTAACTGCCACCAGACCACAGTACAAAAAGGAGCAGTATAGGTACCGTCTTCATACAAACGGCCGAACGCAAATTCTCAGCATGCCTCGGCAGCCATCAGTCGCGACTCGCGAGTGCTCCGCGGTTACTTACGGACTCACGCGCATTTATTACGTACCTTAATATATCACTACGATATAAGCAGTATTGTTCGGTGTATCATACTGATATAAATACTGAGTCAATTCCTTTTCGACATCATCAAATGTTTTTCTTTTCTGTAAATCATGTATTATTTTAAGTTTGATGTCGGAATAAAGTTTTGTCTACGTCTAATATTATAAATACGAACGTGCGTGTGTTTGTGTTTTGTATGTTTGTGTGTTTGTATGTTTATCCGTCTTATGTTAAAATCATGTCGATCCGTCGCTCCGTTTCGACGTGATTTTTGGCATAGATATAGTTTGTGGGCCAAAGAGTGACATAGGCTACTTTTATCCCGGAAAAATGCACATTTCCCGAGGTAACAGCACGCGACAACCGAATTCCACGCGGGCGAAGCCGCGGGCAAAAGCTAGTAATATAATAAAACGTACCTATCTAATGAAGTTATTTATCACAATGGATTTTTAGTCAACAATAAAGCTTTTCTTTCACACATCCCAGAAGAGGCGCAAATACTTCTCCGTAACTAATTTGTAGGTAACAAATATAAGGAGGTGTGAAGCCAAATAAAACCGTTTAAAACATATTACGTTTTGTAGTTTATTAAAATAGCATAAAATGTATTTTTGTTAAACACTAGGTACTTAGTCCATTCCTTCTATAATTTCCTAAAGCTCCTAATCTTTTCCCTACTTTAAAGTTCATGTATTATCAAATCAAATACATAACTGAAGAGTGATAGTTAGTAAAGTAGGCAGCCCTATTGCGCATTTGTGTACCGAGCCGGATAATTATATCAAGGACGTTGCCGAGACGATATACTGCACCTTTTGTGTACTGTGACCAGACTGTATTGTCACCAGATTTACATAAGCATGCCAAATTTTAAGTTAATCTAACCACTGGAAGTGGGTCGAAATTCGGGTGCAAGATTTGAATCAAAATTCGATGCGAGTGGATACATACATACATATTATATTGCAAATAATTTTTTTTGAAAAACTCACTTTACATTAACGTTTCTTTGCTAGATTTGTGTGAATTTTAGTTAGACTTAAAAAAAATGTCATTAATTAAGAACCTTTACCTACACTGTTTTACTGTGTACATATAGGCTATAGGTTATACTGCTTTGAATAAATTAACTTCATTTGACCTGTTGAATGATTCCTTAAAATGATCGGAAATACACCGTATAATATATAACGCTGATAAGCAAAAGTACCGGATTACTTTTCATACAATTTAGTATGGATTATCGCTCTTCAGTGTACTAATGACATATTGTACCTATGTGGACTGCACATTGGTTGAATGCAGTTTCATTCCATTATTTGGCTGCCTGCTTTACATGTCCAACATTCGCGCAGGTAAGCGCTATTTACTCAAACATCAGTAGTACGTGTATAGCGTAACGAGTAGATACGTGCGTCTGATTTAATTACACCGTACATTATAACGTAATTTATTCAGTTAGCATTTCGCCGCGTGCTTAACGGTGTCACCGTTTTGCAGGATGCGGCGGGTGGTTCCGTCAACCGCAGCGCTAAGGCTGCGGTTCAGTTCCATTAGCACACCTAAACCCATTATCGAAGATGTCTCGCCTGCCGCACCATCCTTTCTACCTTCGCCTTATACTCTGACCTTCGTATCGTGTAGTTCCCCTCACGCGTATAGTATTTAACGAGACAGTGAGAGGGATGGTATGATACGAACTGTGAATTCAGAATTTTAGAGTAACCCCCCCGTATGGTAAATGCTCATGTTCCAGGATGCTACCCATTGAACGGAAATTGTGAATTGCTTACGAAGATCGACGCTATTATAGTGTGCCTACTGCCTATATATCCAAGTTGGTTTAATGGGAGATGAATGAAATGGGATGAAGCTAGACTGGACCTCACCCGCGACTTACCTTTGGATTCCACAGTTGAATTGAAATTCCGAGATTTCTTCACTGTCAAAAATTACAAGGAGGTCTTCATTTACGTTGCGTGAAGCCAACAGTCGTGAAAATTTTAAGTTTCTAGGCTTAGCGGCAAAGACTGTGATTTATATATGTCAATTCCAAACTCATGGACCTATCGGGATAAATAGTAACCTTGGTATAAAAGAGATTCAGCTACATATCTGCATACCAAATTTCATCCGAAACCGAACCTGTCTAAATACTCTTTATATACATTGTATGAAGAAAAACCATGCAAAATTTCAGTTTCTAGAAAAAGAAAAATTGGTACAATAAAAAAAGTAAAAAAAATGTTGTAGGAGACCTCCTATAGACGTATTAAAGTGGGGGTGATTTTTTTTTTCTCGACTAATCCTATATAGTGTGGGGTATCGTTGGATAGGTTTTTTAAAACCATGGGGTTTTTTTTTCTATTTAGTAATCTGTTTGCGAAATATTCTACTTTAGTGCGAATGTTCATTAAAATCGAGAGTCCCCCCCCCTCTAAAATCTAAACTGTTGGGTGGAAAAATTTTGAAAAATTCAGAATGGTAGTAAATATATCAAATTTACAAGGAAAATTATAGCGGCTAAGATTGCTTGAGAACTATTAATGGTTTAAGAGTAAATAGCAGCCTAACGTATAAAATATACCTAAACTTGGAAGATTCTGTACACAATACGAATATAAATATTGTTTTTTTCTTTTTTTCGTAATGGCTACGGAACATTATCCTGGGCATATCCGACACGCTCTTGGCCGGTTTTTAAGTGAAGGAGTAACAAACACACACATGCACGCACATACAAACTTTCGCATATATAATATTAGTAGGGGAAATTATTGAATATTGGTAGGAAAGTAGGATGGTATTGCTTACAGTAAACAGCGTAGCACGTAGCATGCTACGGCGTAGCACGTAGCGAGGAGAACTACTACGTACCATAAAGATTTAGTACTATAACTCTTTTATTCTACATAAAAAACACGAAATTAACTGATAACAAGATAGTAAATTTACAAAGGCAAACTTATCCCTTAAAGGAGTCTCTTCTAACCTTTGAACGATTGGCAGGATATCAGAAACATTTGAGTGGAACGGGTTCGAATTCCACTACAGCCAATGTCTTAACAATCGACAGCTCTTTAAACGTGTTACATTTTTACGACATAATTGTAAAAGTTGATGAGGTCAAAGGAAAAACCGCCAAGAGCGTGTTGGAAACGCCCAAAATAGGGTTCCGTAGCCATTACGAAAAAAATAAGTAATATTTTCTAAGCATTTCGTATTTTATACGGAACCTTCCAAGTTTAGGTATATCAAAAAAATATATTTTTTTTTGAATCTTCCCAGTTTAGGTATATTTTATACCTTAGGCTGCTATTTACTCTTAACTACTAATAATTGTCAAGCAAACTTAGCCGTTATAGTTTTCCTTGAAAGTTAGATACCTATACTTACTACCATTCTGAATTTTTTCAAAATCTTCCACCCACCAGTTTAGATTTTAGAGAGAGGGGGGGGGGACGCTCGATTTTAATGAAAATTTGCACTATGAAGTTGAATATTTTGCAAACATATCACTGAATTGAAAAACTATCCAACGATACCCCACACTACAAGGTTGGATGAGAAAAAATCACCCCCTCTTTACGTCTATGGGAGGTAATATAAAAAAACTTAAAAAAAATTATGGTATCATTTTGTCGGCGTAATTTACATACATATTCGTGCAAAAATACAGCTTTCTAGCATTGATAGTCCCTGAGCAAAGCCGCGGACGGACGGACAGACACAGACAGACATGGCGAAACAATAAGGGTTCCGTTTTTTCCATTTTGGCTCCGGAACCCTAAAATAAGAGAATTGTTATGTCGGTGAGCGAATGGGTGCCGGCATACTCGGTAAGGCGTAATTTATGGGGGCACGGGAAGACGGCCACTGAGTTATGTGCTTGAAGCTTTACGACATCTCTCTTCCACTACGTATTTGTGTATATCTGGGACAGCTGGCTATGGTTCCTTTCCTGTACACGCGGTGTTATCGCTTCGTAACTTGGTTCGAATAGTTTCTATTTTGTTATACTTGGAATGTACATTTAGACATATTATAAACTAGCTTTTGCCCGCGACTTTGTCTGCGTATATTTCGATATTTACACAATACTCCATAGAACAGTCGAACCATTTGAGTCCTGACCCACCGTAGAACTTTCTCAGCGTAAGTGTCATAATAAATTCCCTTGTCAAACAATGCGATGTCACTATGATTTGTCTACGAAAAAGTTTCACAGTAGTTAGGTCCCGAACGAACTACCAGAAAAGTTTACGCGTGCGAAGCCGCGGGTAAAAGCTAGTTAGGTATAATTCTGGACCGAGCAAATTAATATTTTTTCATTATTTTGTAGTATATTAAATAACTAGCCTTTGAAAATACAAACTGAGACATGGATGCACAGAAAACCAGAAAAAGAGACCAGCGCTGGGAATCGAACCCAGGTCCTCAGCAATCCGTGCTGCGTGCTATAACCCCTACATCACCGCTGGACAGGAATCTAGACACGATTTTTTTCCTATGCATTCATATCTCAGATTGCTTATTTCTACTAGCTACTTATGCAGCAGCACAAGCGACATCTATGTTCCGCTCTCATGTATGGCACAGGTAAATTAAGTTTAGCCTGTAGGTATTGAATAAAAACACACTTTTTTCGACATTAAGGGGCTGTTTCACCATCCATTGATTAGCGTTAACCGACGGTTAAATGTGATGCCGTCTCCGTCTATTCGAACAAAACAAATAGAGACGGCATCACATTTAACCGTCGGTTAACGCTAATCAATGGATGGTGAAGCAGCCCCTAAATGTCAGTATCAGAGATCGGAATTTCTGCGGCATTTTTGATCTGTCATAGTGACTTCTCACTGATCGATTTCCGATATTCAAAATCGATAAATCGATACACAACATTTTCAAAATGATTAAAAGAAGGTCAACAATAGACGGTTTTATCTTTAAAGAACGATCCCTTCCAATTAACTTAAGAGCAGTCGAAAATGTGAAATAGGCATAAATATAGATTATGCAATTTGTAGTGCTAATAAGTGTTCCATTAGTGTCTTTATAAAAGGTATTAAGATTATTATTTTACGATAATAATCATTATCGATATCATTTGGTAGAGTCGATAAGTAGTAGGTAGAGTCGAGAACTCGCACTATGACAGATCAAAAATGTCGTGAAAAGTCCGATCAGTACCTAAGAAAAAATAATCGCCATCATCTTAATATTGTTATTGGAGCGAACGTTTGTATCTATTTGTTACTTTTTTCACGCTAAAACGACAAGTCAAGAGACCTAAAATTTAAGATTACTAATAATACAGGTATACTTCATGCAGTGTTAATGAAAACCACGATGTAAATTTCAGAACAAGGAAATTAAAGAAATCCGGGAATTTTAACAAATACCAGTTTCATAATTTCCAATGTTTAACGTACCTAATTGAAGCCGTGCGTGGTACTGGCTCACATACTAACGAGTATGTACTGCTCGATAGGTAGGTAATCTGAAAAGAAAGAAGGACGTGTTGTGCTACATTTTATTAACAAATACTTCCTTTTCCTGCGGGCAAAGAGCACAACTCCGCCGGTCACATGGGGAATCCTTGAAAATGGGAAACCTGAGTAATAGCCTCCTCTCCGACGAGATAATACATTATCGATAGAAGGTGATTACGTTGCGAGCATTATGCGAATCGTAACAAAAAGAGACTTCGAGGAAGAGGATTTATGTGCCATTTAGACATGTTTAGATGTGTAAACTTCGAGTTCCAAACATGATTCCTGGTGTAGGACGTTGTGAAAGGTCCGCCCGGATTGCTACCACCATCTTGCTCGCTAATCCAGCCGTGAAGCAGCACTGCTTGCACTGTTGTATTTCGGCGTGGAGAGTAAGACAGCCGGTAAAATTACTGGCTTGAGTACTTTGCACTGCTCGTTTGTTTGTTACTTCATTACTTCTAAACCATTAAACCGATTTAAATAAAATTCGGTACAATACAATACAAACAATACAAAGACTCTTTATTGTACACCAGACATAGTAAGCGATACAGACAGATACACAGAAAAAAATATTACAAGGTGAGCAATAGGCGCTTATCTTAAAGCGATCTCTTCCAGGCAACTTTTACACACAGATACACACACACACTTACACAGATGGAGAAGGACATAGGATACTTTTATCCTGGAAAATTGCATAGTTCCCGGGATAGCGATAAAGGAATTCTATGCGGACGGAGTCGCGGTAACGGCTAGTTTTAATTGTTTTAAAAGCATAATTGCCTAAGATTGTAAATAGGATGGGTTGCGGTGGCATATGGAGGTAATAATCATGTCATCAAGATAATAAATGTTGAAAAAGTAAAAAAATAACATTTAATGAAATTGAACGTATATTCTCTCCCAACCACTACCATACCTACTAATTATGTCGGCGTGGGTTATCTTTATCATGACCCGCTTCTGTTGGTAAAGTTTATACAATTATATGAGGTAGGTTTACAGTATGTAATGAACACGAATGTAAAAGAACTCATTTGTAGTGAGCAATCGAATGTTTATAGTGTCCATGCACGACACTCGGGCATCGCTCGCCATGTTAACATTTCACTGTAAATGGGGCTTTATTGTTCATGTTTCCTCGTATTTCAATTAAACGTTGTGTAGCTTTAGCGTGGCTGTCTAGGTAGAATTTTGTGATGGAATGCCGCATGCTGGCTATGGAAACACAAGTTATGCCACGTATGTTAAGAACCTACTTACATTCTAACAATGTAGTACAATCAGTACTAGAGTAGCTGGTTACTTCTGTACCTTTTATGTTTTTAATGTTTATTTGGGTACAAACGGTACAATATGGCTGATTACAAATGAAACTTAGCTAATACACACACCAGTAATACCACAGGTTTATTATTAATATTACTAACCTTACGTAATCCTACTAATATTATAAATGTGAAAGTTTGTGAGTGAGTGAGTGAGTGAGTATGTTTGTTACTTTTTCACGCCTTAAACGGCTGACGGATTTGGATGAAATTTGCGGAAGTTAGTTTATAACCTGGATTAAAACATAGGAACTTTTTATCCCGATATTCCCACGGGATAGGGTATAAATCTTGAAATTACAACCGCTAGGCTTAGAGTCATGAAATTTGTATGTAGGTAGTTGGACGTCTGAATAAACATAGGTGACTTTGACCCGATATTCCCACGGATACCTAGGATAAAATCTTGAAATAACAACCGCTGGGCTTTGAGCCATGAATGTATGTAGGTAGCTGGACCTCTGGAATAACACATAGGCTACTTTTTATTCCGATATTCCCACGGGATAGGGATAAAATTAAATAACAACCGCTGGGTTTAGAGTCATGAAATTTGGTATGTAGGTAGTTAGATATCTGAATAACACATAGGCAACTTTTTGAATCGAATTCCCACGGGATACCTAGGGATAAAATCTTTAAATAACAACCGCGGGCTTAGACCATGAAATTAGTGAGTAGGTAGCTGAACCTCTGAAATAACGTAGGCTACTATTTATTCCGATATCCACGGAATAGGGATAAAAATCTCGAAATAATAACCGCTGGCTTAGAGTCATGAATTTGTACGTAGGTAATGACATCTGGAATAAAC